>NW_010172698.1:30495-49318 GCF_000695765.1 Mesitornis unicolor | reverse complement strand
AATATTTATTTTAGAAATAAATTTATTTACCATTTTTGTGAAGGACAGCATCAACTGCGTGGCCAATTCCTTGGAAGTCAGCTGCTATTTTTCTTGGATATCCCCTTTCCATTGATTGGGTATTTTCATTGAAACTAAATAAAGTAATTGCATGAAAACAAGAAAGAAGCATGTAATGTTCAATGTTGAAATCAGATGCAATTTTTACTAAATAAGCCTACTCTCATCTGAAAAGCCAGTCACTGCAGCATCTGTGATCCCACAGAACTGTATAAATCCTTGCTGTGTGCATATTCACATCTTTAGTGGCCTATGCAAGTCTGTTTTCAGAACATCAGACTAAATAGTTCACATTCATTCCCTGAGACTGACAATAAGGGTGGATGGGGTTTATACTGAGTAATAAACAATTATACAAACTGAATATTTTTATTTTGCAGCATCATCCAATTTATGAAGTGATCCCATAAATGGAATGTAAATTTCTGGTGTAACATTATTTTTTTAAGATAATATTAAAGATTAATTATTAGGGCTAACATTACTGTCTAGCTGAACTCTCTCTTAAAAGGTAAGTATTTTAATATCCTTCCATAGCTTTCTTGATAGTTTTGTCATTTAAAAATTTCAGAGAGCACTTCTGCCCCTTAATAACTTCTGAATTAATACATGACATGATGATAAAGTCTACTTACATACTTTTTATACTAAGTTCATGTAATACTGCTTCCTAACAAATAAACAAAGCTCATTTGTCTCTTAGTCACAGACTGGTAAGAGTAAATGGATGTTGTTTTTATCTCATGTGTTACAGACTTTGTTCTATAAAAAGATGTGAGTAATTGCCTCTGAGTTTCAGCTTTATACTGGCTGAGAAGGCTGACAGTAAGTGGCCACAAAATTACCATACAAATACTAATGCAACTTGACATTTTAAAAGATACTTTGATTATCTACTGTACAAAAGAGTAATAAGCCTTACCTCCAGTACTTGTTGCCTACAAAGAAATAAGTTTTCTTTGTATTTTGGTCATGAACAGCTGCATCAATTTTCCCAACACTGGTGGGGAAGCCCAGGTTCTGAATAGGCTTGGGGAAGCCTGATTCTATGCTGTAGCCACTGACAGCCCAGTACTGGTTGTCTGCAGGAAAACCGGAAAAAGTTAACAGGGATTCCTGAGGAGGCTGAGCTGCTTTCCATGAAAGTCACAGAGCTTTCTGTGTGGTAAATGCCACCAAATACCATAGATGTCCAGACAAGAACATGCCCCTCTAGGACACACTTAAATTTGAATATTTCAAAGCTGTTGGATTTTCCACTTTTTGTAGTTGTTATAATATTACATACTCAACAGTTAAAACTCAACATATTTTCTAGATGTGTTTGTCACCTTTAAAAATGTTTTTAAATAACCTGATGTAGGCAATTAAATTTGATTCAATTCAATTGAAAAGAATAAGAATATCATACTATACAGGGCTATTGTGAAGCAGCATTTTTTAATGACAGTAACAGCATTTCAAAATGAAGATGGATTTAAATATTAAGAATAACTTCTATTAGTATAATATTACTTCCATTATTATTACTTAACATTAGCAGTACTACTATAACTTTATTAATTCAAAAAAAGGAGTGAATGAAATATAAAAGAAATACCTTTAAAAAATAGCACCCGATCCTTCTTGTCAACCTCATAAGCCGCATCAAAGCCAGCTGTCAGTGATGGCCAGAATGAGGAGATGGTGTCGTGCTCAATGTCTGAGAAATATGGACTTTTGCGCCAGACATAGCTGATAAAAATGAAAACATGAAAAATGAAAAACTGAAAAGGGTTTCACTGTTCAAATTTCACTAGAAGATTGGTAGCACAGAAATGTACTTTAAATACTACTATCTGGATGCCAGTTCTCCCTGTGAGACAGAGATATCACCCCTCCCAAGGTACAGAGCTTCACCCTGCCCTGCCCTCTCATAGGCATTTCCCATTACTACTGGTTACTCTGAGATGCCAAATGGTTGAGGTCGGAAGGGTCCTCTGGAGATCATTTTGTCCAACCCATTGGCTCAAGCAAGGGCACCTAGAGCTGGTGGCCCTGTAGACCCTTCCACTGGCACTCTGATGACTTGTCCAAAACAACACGTGACGTCTGTGGTAGTGTTGACAATTGAAGCTTTGTCTTCACTGTGTCCCATGCAAGTAGACGCAGCTGCATTTCTAATTTCAATTTGTTTATAAACGTTCATTAAAGATTCTTGAGAAACATGTTCAAACCCAGTTTAAGGAGGATCTGCTCCTTTCTCCTTTTTCCTGAAAATTATTATGTTTTTAAGTTATAATTCTTCATCATGTGTTTTAGAAGGGAAATCAGACCCACATCATCAAAGAAAGCTTGTTCAATCAGTACATAATTGCCAAACCAAGAAGTGGGTGAAAGTCTGGGCCTGACATGCTGTTCTCCCTCACCAGGGCAGATGTGTCCAGCCAACAAGTACCTAGTGCCAGAGCATGCCCAAAAGGTGGACATCTGTAACAGCAGGGACTCCCTGCAGACAGTACCGGGCACTGGTCCAGGGTGGACTCCTAGGTCAGAGTGCCACCAAAAGTCACCAGTGACATTTTCCACAGCTCCCTACCCACAGGCAGGATGGTGTGATGGTGCTGCATGCGAAGCAGCTGCAGGCTGAGGAGTGACACTGGGATTATTCAGCATTGCACAATTTTAACAGACATGGGTGGTGATGTATGATGGCTTAAAACATTTTACTCACCTGTCAGTAAATCACATTACTCACCCAGCCCCACTGGGCTAGTAAAATTTTGCAAAGTTGCCTTAATACTTTCAGAAAGAAATATCAACCTTTGTAACCAAGGGAAGATAAATTCCCTGAGCTGAACTTGATGCTTTGCATTAGTGAGTCTTATGAAAAGATGTTGCTAGAAATGAAAGCACTTACCTGCCTTTGAAGAACAGTATTTCCCCACGAAGAGTGGTGATAGCATCAAAAGTCAAATGAGGGTCACAGTCCTCTGGTCTTGTGGGGGCTTTGGAGGGTGTAGTTTCTGTTGGTTCTTCGCGGGGTGACATTTCAGTTGGTGCTTCTGCAGGTGTCATTTCAGTTGGATCTTGTGGGGGAAATGCTTTTGTTGGAAGTGCAGAAGATTCCCTGGGGGGTCCTTTGGGAAGAAGATAAATGTGGAATTGAAAGGTGAATCAGAGTTTTTCATGTTGCAGAGCTTCAGGATGTACCATATGGAGCCAAACGTGTAGGTTTTTTAAGGTTAAAACTCAACTAGTAATGCCAGGGAAAGTTCCTGGGCAGTTTAACTTGGCTATCTGTGCTGCTGCTAAAATTATGTCTGCCATTGTTCTGTCTGAACAAGCTGTGGGTGTCTTAAACTGTACGTGCTCAGGGGATCATGTAGAGCACACACCGTTTCCAAAGGGCAGTTGTGCCTGTGACCACCCTTTTGTGGAAGATAAGAGAGTTTAATATTATGAACATGGACTGTTCTTCTGGTATAATTGGAGAAAGGCTCTTGGACCTTTTGGCTTACAGTCATGGATACAGCCCACCCACAGATCCCGTTTTGCAGATGTAGGCTCTTAGCCACAAAGAAACCAGGAGATATGCCCAAAAATAATATCTGGAAATTAAACCTCAGTATCGTTTTTTGCAGTAGAAAGTTCAGTACATTTTAGCCATTGGGTAAAGTTAATTATAAGTGCTTATCCATCATCTACAAAAAATAAAGCATCTTGCTCACCATAGAGGGCCTGAATGCCATCAATATCATCTTGAGGAAGCCTGTAGTCTCTTGTATCCCTGGCCATATATATAGGATACATCAAAGCACCGAAGACATTGGAATGACCAAGACCCAGTGAGTGGCCCAACTCATGAGCAGCAACGAGAAATAAATTGTATCCTAAAAAAGAAAAAAAAGCAGCACAAAGAACAAACACTAATTTTTTTTTGCATGACAGTGGGATACAGGTGCCATCCTCTCATGATTTATATATCATCTGCAGTCTTAATAAAACAGAAAAATCTAACTACGTCCCAAGTAAGACGTTCTCTAGCATCTTGGAGAATAAATTGGTTTTGAATTCTAACATTTATTTGTTTAGAAATCAATCTAGGGGACAGTTTAGGGAAATCAATCTGGGGACAGTTTTTGCTCGTGTTGCAGAAATTTTCCTGCCAACAAAGAATCAAAGATTCTTTAGTGTTAATAATGGCTGAAAACTGTGTTAGAACATTTTAGCCATCTGGTCAGATTTTGGTAATCATAAATGGCATGGAATTCACCTGCTAACTACTTCACAAAGACCAGTAAAATGTAACATCATCCTTGGACATTGCTGGAAACCAGAACACTTCACTATTATATTTAAATATATTTACAAACATACTCAAGATTTTTTAGGCATTTTTGTTGATTGAGAGTTTTTTTTTTCCTTTGCAGAAGTTAAAGATTCACATCAATTTAAATCAGAAAAAAAAATAAACAAAGGAAGTGAGAGCTTATTATTGTAACTTTCAAGGTTATTACCTGAGGGTGAGTATTCCCTGCCTTGTGATGACATGATTAATCAATATTACTTTTTCACGTTAATCTCATTGCCTTCACTGAAGCTGCAACTGCATTATGTGCATTAACCTCAGCCCAGGTCAAAATATGCAGAATCATTTTACTAAATTACACTATATTTTACATCTCAGTAAATACTGGAACTACTGCCATGGGATCTGGGACTTTACAGTGTCTCCAAGACAACACTGTCTAATGAAAAGCAGGCAACACAATATTGAAGGTTACCTACCTTGATAGGTAGTAAATTTGGTCCAGTTTTCATCTTCGTCAAAGTGGGCATCTCCTCCTATCCCACTGCTGGGGGGATAAGCATGAGCCAGAGTTCCTCCTGGACCATCAAAGGAATAGAAGTCACCGTGAACTAAAAAAAAATGGAAAAAACTAATGCTTTTCATCATCTTTGTAAGAATGACAAATACTTATTCCCAGGCAAGGGAGTCTCCTTACATCCAGCTGCAAAGGAGATCATGATATCTGCTTGACCACTGTAGATTCTGGTGAATCTCAAAGGGGTGACACTGCTCCAGAGCTGGAAGGCTTTTGCAATTGCTTCCTCTACATCAGCTTGTAACATGTCTGGAGTGTAGTTCAAAATCCTGTGAAATAAGGAGAAAGGAATTAAAAACAACCAGATCACATGTGGCTCGGGCACATAGTATCAAGGTCAAATGTTTTAACCATTGGATATTGTTATTTATATGTCTCAAGTTGTTTATTTTCAAATTATTTGCTTACACAGAGGCAGTTTTCATACTTTTCTTTCACGTCTTTCAGAAATTCTAACATATATACTCTCATTTGTGTCCCTTCTATCCACTGAGTATATTATTTAGTAGGCTGTTAACTAACTAATGTAAACTCCTATTTTGGTATTTTCATCACTGTTTTGAAGCCTAAAGCAAAGGATATGAATAGTCTGGACATTTGTGGTCCTTTCATTCTGAATGGGCTTTGATATGGATAAATACAGGAATAAATGGTAAAGAACCTGTTGGCATTGCTCCTGCCTAGCATTCACAAAGCTTCCCAACGGTGTACGGAGAAACATGCTTTAACATATGTTACCGATATGTCACATCTTCTTTCCTCCACCTAGGGCTCTGTGGGAAGGTGCTGTATGAACGGACATCTGGTATTCCACATCTAGGCTGCTTCATCAAGTCAAGTGTCTTAGGATTCAGCTCCCCAGTCACCTCTAGCCCAAAAAATGACTGCATTTCTCGGATTTTGTTGGCCATGTGATTGAGGTTCTTTGATTTAAAGAGAGAACTTTTCTCTTCTTTAAATTCATAAAAATTTTCCAGATATTTCTGATGGAGAAAAAAAACAACTGTTTAGAACATAAATAGTTCTTTTCAATTGCAGAGAGTTGTTAATAAAACATCCTACATCACTAATACATCACCACATTCATTTTCTCAATAAATTATTTCTTACATTCTGTCTGTAGTCCTTACCTTAGCCAACTGCATATCTTGTTTCTCCTTTTCTGGAACCACAGGGAAAGCACAAGAACACGCAACATATAGCAACCCAAGGAAAAGAAGGATCTTTGTCTTCATTTTTGCCTCCCTGTCCTATCAGTCCTTCCTTGCTAGATGACCTCTCAATCTCTTCTTCTTCTGTCCAGGGCTTACCAGTGTTTCTCTATTTATATCAGTGGCGTGCTTGCTAAAGTCAATAACTGCATGACTCAGTTTATAACATCCTCTGATTTCCCACACAAACACAGAAAACAAATTTGGTTTTAGAAGCAAGCTAACACATTACCAGTTTACCAAAACTCCCTGATTTCGCAATCATATTATTGGACATAATTTTTTTCCCCTCATTCCTCAACTGGACTAGCATCCAGATTACAAGTATCTAAATCTATAACCAGTCACCAAGATAAAAATCACCTCACCTCATTTTCCAGAGGTGCTAAAGGGACCTGGCTCTTTGTGAGGGACAGCAATCTGTAATTCCTTGTAGCATGTGATAAAAGACCTCAAGAAACTGACCCTCAGTTTTCTCAGTGTGGCATCCGTGCAGGACCCTGGCATGTCAGGGATGAACACCTTCCTTTAGCCCATCTTGTCCCTGATAATTTTAGTGACATAGCTGATTATTCAAATGACTTATTTAGCTCTTCTCCTGAACCTGAGATCTCAGCATAGTTACAGAACCATCACCTGTGCTGCTACCCAACCCGTGTAATCACAGATTTATGGCTGCACCCCCTTGCTCTCTCATACTTTCCCCAGGCAACCTCCCCATCACAGTGTAAAGGTCTCAGTAGAGCACCCCAGATCATGTATCCTGGTCTGTACAGCCTATTAGCCAAGGGCATTTTCACAACTAATGAAATGGCAGAAATTGCCGTAGAGAACTAGAGGCACCTTGGGGGGCACGGGGCTCTTCAGAGGAACATTTTACTAAAAGTCTCCAAAATCAATTGGAAGATGATGAGGATTTGAGCTGTAGAGTCCGAGTTTCTCAGTTTGCCAGAAGTTCTACTTTTGGTTCCTATGTCCTTTCCTGAATGTGATGCATTGCACTTTATTCAGGGATTGAGGAATCACTGTCACTCAGTTCTCTCTTTGCCTGTCATTTCTGAGACATTCGTCCTTTGAAGCAGAATTCTCCTGTGTTGACTTAGTGCCCAAATGCAAGTTCAAAAGGAAAAATGCAAGCTAAAAATAATCTACTTCTTTTTGAACATGAGAAAAAGAAGGGAAAGAAACCACTTTTCCAGTGAGAGCAAACATATTGAAAACTCCAAATAAACAACCCCAGCACCACAGCAGCTGAGCTTTGCAGTCTGTGAGGTGGCCTGGGGAAAAGGCATGGCCTCCTTCCAAAGGAAACGAGTTGAACTGGCCGGGTCACACTACATACATGACCCAGGTCAGAGCCCAGGTCCCTGAACTGCTGAGTTAGGTGGCACCAATGTTTATGTCTAAGGTTGCAGTGGGATGAGGGTGGCTATGCCAATACCTCACTGCTGGTGTAACTGCTTGCTCCGGCTCCTCCCTTTCTGCTCAGCACTACTGCTGTTTCCCTGTGCCCTTCTAGTGCCACATGTGCGCTCAGTGAACTGATTCAGAGGGCTGAAGCTATGGGAAAGCACCCAGAAAAATAACCCAAATCCTCCCAATAATAGTTTTCTGCTTGGGTTAGTGGCGGCCCTGGCTCCCTAAGGCATGACAAGAGCCCCCGAGCCAGCGTGAGGGAGGAGTGGGATGTCACGGAAGGAAAGGGGGTGCAGAGAAGTACTCAGGCATGAGGCTGGGATGCTAGGACCTCTCCTTTTGGCAGCTGCAACTTAAAAGATTGTCTCACCTGGTTAACTGGACAGCACCCCAAACTGCATTTGTAGATTATGGTGTCTGTGTTTCCGCAAAGAAATTCAGACACAAACCAGAGCCATTTTAAACACTGTGTTTGTATCTCTGCACCTAGCAGCAGCAGTTAGCATACAGCACTTATTCTCTTTGCTTTCAGCTAAATGTTTTGTAAACACTCTGCTTGCTGCATCCAGGGGATCTGGGGCGAAGCAGTCAGAGCAGCAAGATGCAGCACAACCAGTTGGCAAACATTTAAGCAAGCCTTTTTTAACATTTAGGAAGCTATTAGTTCCAATTGACATTTGAATGGCTGTCGATATGTTACAGCTCCTTTGGAGCTTTTGGCTTCCCCTTCCAGAGGCTGTTTTCTGCACGCTCAAGCTGACATTTATGGAGTGGCTGGTAAGTGCTGGTGGCGAGAGCTGGGTTTTGCCTTATGGATGTGTTTGGCAGCACAAGTGGGGAATATTCACAGCTGAGGCAGCCTGCATGGCTCTAAGATGTGTGAGTCTGTGCTTTTTCCTTGCATGCAGATCCAAGAGAGGACTTGCCTCCTTATGCTGACCCCAAAGACACCAGCAGCTTTTAGGGTTCTAACTACTACGGGTACTCAGTCCTGGTTTTAAGTATTACAGCATGCAAACAGGAACTGTGTTATGATTTTAATCAGAGGTTTAAAGTACTTGAAAAATATGTTGTCAGTGGACTTGGTAGAGATACGTCAGCAAAGACACATCTCTGATTTAAATGGGGTGAGCTCAACTGAAGAAATGACTGCACATGCCACTTTTGCCTTACTTTTACGTCTACCCTTACGTGTGCTTCAAGGGTGCCCAGAAGCGCTTTAATCTTGAAAGGCTGAGCAGGTCAGGTGCCTGTGTCATGCCTTGGCCCCACAGGTAACCCCAATAAGGCACTGATCTTCCCATCTGACCTGGGAGGCTGCTACCCTCTGTATCCCAAAGAGCTGTGCCCCACAGTCACCATTGCCTTTGAGCTGGGTTGGAGACTGCAAAGACTGCAGTGGTGACACTTGCCAGCTTCTGCAGCAGCAAAGCAGCCAGGACGGATCCCGGAATACTGCTCATTTCTTCCCTCAGCTCATTGGCACTCGGACTCATACGTCCCAGATCATCGGCAAGTGCCTTAATCACTGCACTCAGGGAGAAGAGTGGGTGCTTTCCCAGGAAGACCCCTGCAGTAGAACAGAGCATTTCCCTGAAAGTCTGCCAACATCCAGACTAATACTTCTCCACCACAGAACTGTTCGTCCTTGAACTATGTAATTCATATAATCCTGTGGGGTCTAGCCCAAGTACCAGGCATTTTAGCAGATTTGTCAAAATTTTACCTGGGAATTTTGCCATTTCTTGGTTTTATATGGTTGAAATTCCATCCAGGAGTGTCATACCAGTTCTGTGGCAGTTTTGACTTACGGAGAGAAGAAGTGGAAGGACACTTAACATAGTCATACAAACAATTGTCATTAACTCTTAAACAACTGCAAATTAAGTAAAAGGAAGCTTGAATAAGTAAACATGCACACACTATGATTTCACCTCCTAAATGTATAGAGGAACCTGTAGATGTCTTCTTTTCCACCTTCTCTTCACTTATACTGTTTCTAGGCTCTCCCCAGCTCTGACCTGCCTGTGCCAAAGAAGCAGGATGGGATATGAAGAACTTGGACATACCTAGACATGGAAGAATCTGCTGTTTTTTTCCACTTGAATGAGATTGGGAGATAAATTTATACAAGCAGGGTCTGGGACTTGAGGAACAATACCTGAACAATAAAAGACAGAAGCTGCTTACAACATTATATGGACCAGTCTTTGCTAAATAACAGCTAGATAATAGCAAAGTGGTTTGAGGAGGTAAGCAAGCAGAAAATATGACACATGAAGAAAAGGTAGGTCTACTATTAAAAGACCTGGGTAAACCAGAGAATATTTCCTGAAAATGAAACACACTCACTTTATCTTTGCAAGACAGCATTTTGAGAGTATTGAAACAAAGCCTGAAATAGGTACTGAATTGAATTCCACAATTTTGCCTGTATATCCATATACTTCCATTCATCAGTGGGATCTCTTCATCCTAGTTTTATAATATACAGTTGCTGCTAATAATTATATTAGTCATTTTTCTACTTCATCTGAGCATTTTGTCCAGGTTGGATTGCAAACTGATAGATAGCATGTAGAGAGAGCCTCAATGACTGATTTAATTAAAGAGGAATTCAGATTTTTTTTTAATGTCTGTATCCTCTCCTTGAGTATAATCAAAACCAACAAAGCTGAAATCACTTCTGCACTTGTATTTAGTGTATAAACAAGTTTCATAAGTTGCATGTCATTTCCTCTCAGCAATGTCTGTCTGACTTAGCTGCTTACAAAGCCATAGTCACAAAGTGATTGCAGTCCATCGGTGTTATATCACCCATCACTAAACAAGACATAGGCCAGAATTCAATGCCCAAGAATTCTGAGGTTCGAAGGAATTAAACCGGTATACAAAATTTTGAAATTCTGGCACCCTATAGATGATCCCATATTTCATAAGTGGCAATATATCAGGGCCATACTTTTAATTTAGACATGATCCTGAGCAATTTAGAACTGATTTTAGGCATGGCCCTCACATGGGTGATGTAGGAAGCACTGTGGTTGTGAGGCACAATTAATTCACTGTTTCCTTTTCACCATCCTGGCCCCTGCTAAATTCAGACTATGTCACTGCATGACCCCGCCTTTTCTTCTGAGGGAGAATGGTCAATAAAATGGTCTAAATGGTCAAGGACCTAAACCTGTGTGATTCTTATTCTGGTATAAAGGGTATCAACAAACTTCCTGATCTCTGATTTAGCAGTTAAGGTAATGGTCATTTAGCCTCAAGAAGATTTACTGTAGTTTATTAGTTTTACAGGACAAAAAACAAGTCCACGAATATGCTTTCCCATGTGCAATTGGTCAACCCATCTCTTAACAACTTCTTAAGCATTTGACTTAGATATTTCCGTAAGCCATATCGTTAATGTTATGTGTTAATGTTGTATGAACTTGATGGCAATGGTTTGGACTGAGTATTAGGAAGAGATCGGGATCTTTGCCATCTAAAGAGTCTCCAAACTTTTCTGGAATTCCTGTTGGTGGGGCTGGAAAAAACTTGCATCTTTAGTAATTTGACATCGAAGCCCTGACTAAGATATTCAGCCAAGATGCTAAGACTACCTGAAACCCAAGATGCCTTCTTAAGAAGCCTGAATTCTCTGATTCTTTTGGAGATGAGCAGGGAGAGCAGGGAAGCACCCTAGGAAACTGTTATCCTGCTGTTATATATAATCATTATAATTTGAAAATGTAGGCAATCAGCTACTGCCAGCCTTGGTCTTCAGTTCATGTTGTATATTTTAATACTGGAATCTGATAGAATACCTGCCATCTGTCATGTGTGCTTCACAAGCAGAAAGTCTGCTTAATACAGATAACTTGTGATAGTTGCAACATGCTTATTTATTCAGGTGTAGAGACTAGAACAACTATTTTAAATATTGAGAATGAACTTGGCCAGTGATTTATGCAGTCTTAAGCTCTGTATGACTGTGCTGGTAGAGTTCCATTTTTTGAAGACTTGTATAATAATAAGCTTGGAATTCCTTGATATCTTCATATGTCCTTCATCCTTTTTTGATCTGGGTATGATCACCACTTTGTATGTGATCTACATATGGTCTACAATAATCCTTAAATAGCTGTCAGTAGACCATGAGTACCAAAGATTAATTTTTTACTTACCTCTTTAGCAGGAGATCAACATCACTTGTGCAAATAATAATTCATTGACTTTTAAGGATTTCTGTTAGAAAGCGTACAGTATTCTAACTCTCCCCCTGCAAAAAACATATATGTGTGACCACAAATGCATTGGAGACATTTGGGAATTATTGCTGCATGAAACAGCCACTCAGTTCTTTATTTTGTTCTCACTGTACCTGTCTCATGCATTGGTCCTGCCTTCTGATACAACCCGTTGCCAAAAAGAGCTGAAGGTGGCAAGGAAACACACAAGACAATGGAAGACACCATGATTTTTTTCAAAATTTCTGGTGCCTCCACCACTGACAACAATACTTTTGTTTTCAAATGTATCTTAAAATTTCTGACTTGAATTACTTCTTTCCTTTCAGATGGTACAAAAATCACAAGGAGATGGTATCTTCTGCAGAGCCATTCACCTGCTCAAACATGCCAATAGTCATCTTAAAGCCTGCACTGCTCCAAGCAGTCCTGCACCCACAAAGGTTTCACTTAGCAGAAGGATGACTGAATAAAGTTATGAAAAGGCAAATCTTTAGACACTACTATGAGTAGCTAAAGGTATAATTTATCAGCTTTGTAATAGTATTGGCAAGCGAATGGTTTTAGAGATGTACTACTTAGACATGAAGCCACAGACCATAGAACAATTGCCAGACATAAACAGGGTAGTCAAAATAATTGAATACTCATTGTATGTCTAAAAGAAGGAAAATATTGATTTAGTTTAAACTCTTGTAAAAGAAAGAATGATCAATTTCTCAAAACACTTCCTTAAAGTTGGACTATTAAACCTTTGTAACTTTAATCAAATTCAAGTTATTTGTGTGAAGCATGTCAGTGAGCCATCAGGTCTGCTGTAGAGCAGAGGGAGGGACTGGTGAGCAGCAGTTTCTCTGCTGGCACTGCTGAGGATGGCAAGAGAGCCAAGCTTGTATATGCAGCCATGAGCAAGGACAGTGATTAAGTTTCAGATGTTAAATTAAATTATTTTTTCCTGTTCACAATGTTCTAAAGGAATTGGATGCATGTGACTTCGTTGGAAAAGATTATCCAGTGGCCTCCGGCTAATTAAAAAAGCAGAGGGCAGGCTCATCAGGATGTTGCTTCACAGTAGTTTTGTAAGACTTGATCACAGTCTTTTCTCTCCAAAATCCCTTAGGATAATGCTTTATGTGCTAAAGACCCAGGAAACTGCTCCCACACCTATGAAAAGTAGTTTGGTTAAATGTGAACAGAAGGAAATGCTGTGAGTTGTCACAGATTTTGAAGAATGAAGCAATAGATAGGTATGTAATTAATAATGACTGTTTTTTTCCCTGAATTATGCATTTATAAGACACATAAAATTTGTCAACACATCTCCTCTGTCCTTACCATAAGCACTTCATAAAATCAAATTGTGCATGGACTTCCTCCATTGTAAGACACTTTATCCAATGCACCATGTACTCTCTTGGTAGCTACGTAGGGTGAACTAAGAGAGACTGACACAATGCCTTTCAAACATGAGCTGGAAACTGTCATATAGCTGTGCTGGATACCAAGACCCACAGCATCAACACACGCACAGTTACAGCACAGCATCGTCTCTCTCCCAGTCACTAACCTATCTACACTTGACAGGTCAAAACTTGCCTTTCTCTTTCTTCCAAAGATGACTAGGGAATTTTTTATCTCCCCAGGGGAATTTTGGTTACCCTTACCTGTTTCATAATAATAGCTTCTTAACCCCATGCATGCCAACTACATTTTCCTACAGACATGATTACTTTATACACTCGTAATTAAACTCTGAATAAATATACTTGTATTTGATTCCAAAACAATCTGCTTCTCTTTCACACCCAAAGAAAAGTTCATTAGCATGAGAATTTATCTGTCTAATAATAGAGCTTGAGCTTTATTGAGGATATTTAGCAAATGGATATCTACAACATGAAAAATAGCAATCAGATTTAGTTTAATTAATATTTTAAATATCAAAATGCCACAGGGAATGGACTGTGCTTATTTTTATATTTTACTTTTTTAAAAATTTATTTTAGTGTTTCTTGAAGTGGTCACTGATCTTTGAATGAGCACTGCAAAATTCAGGGTTAGAGTTGCCTCAGGTGGCACAGGAATATCCTTTCAGACACTGGTATTCTCACAGGAGCTACACTGGGGAGAATTTGTATCTTTGCAAAATCTAAATTTTGTTCTGTTAGAACTGGAATGCTGTGTAAAGTAGATCATCAGTTCATTCTTCTAACATCTATGCCATATAGTCTCTCCTCAGTCTACCTGAAACCACAGATAGTATTTCTGAAGCAAATAAAAAGGCAATAAAACAGAGATATGTATTCTTCTATTCACATTACATGAAAGAATAATAAAGTTAATAATTTATTTGTTATCCAAGTATTATTGTTAGTTTAAGATGTGCAGTGAAAAGACAAAAGGTTCATTAAAAAGCTTGCTTACTTTCTATTTTTCATCTGAAAATTCTCATTCTTTTGACAGGCCAAAATCTTGCAAGAAACAGACTTGTCTTCTCTTATATTCTGGAAAAAATGTAAAGATGAGGAAAAAAAAAAATTCATTCAAAGAATAGTTCATCCCAATGCATCTGAAATCATCTTCTAATGTAACACCTAGCAATTACTTTCATGGTTTATTTTTCCGAAAACAGGTACTGTGTATTCTTTATTCCTGAGTTCTGCAAAGAAAGGACTTCTTTTGTCCTTTGATGAATATTTGAAAGCATATTCACATTTTATAATGGGGTAAAATTAAGAAAAGCTTAACTGACAAAAAAGATTGATCAATTAATGTAAAATGAATGAGAATCTGGTCTGAATTCCCTCTGCTGTTGAGGAATTTCACAGGTGGAAGAGTGAAAAAATTCCCATAAGTTTTATTGTTGCAATAATGGCTCAAACATGATTCAGTTTTTATAAAAATCATAGCTGGGCAGATAATGATATAAATTGCTAACCACTTGAGAAATTCTATGTAATATGAATTAGTCACTCAGTATGTGTTAAAAGAAAACATACAAGGCTGTTAAATTGTTAACAGATAATTTTTCATTATTTCTGAAACACAAGATGCTTGGCAAGTCCTTGTTTTTCTTTCCTTCACCAAGAAAGTTTCTCTTTCCTTCACCAAGAAAGTTACTCTTTCCTTTAGTAAATACGCTAGTCAAATATGCTGAAAATTCCCCAGTTCTATTTTAACTCTTTCAAACTTCTACACTACTTAATACTTCATAGAGTTAAAAACCAGTTTCCTGCCCAACGCTGACAGAAAAAGGGAGAGTGTATTTGCCACAGATTTTTAAGCCATGTCAAGTTCAGATGCTTTTGAGTGCCAAGAGCACCGAAAACATTTGAGGTTAGTTTTTCTCCTGAACTTGGCAAGTTTTGATTTCTGGTTTTACACTTTTCTTTTTTTTTTTCCTTTCTTTTTTTTTTACATTATTAGAAGTGAGGCATTAAGTCCTATCAAGTATGTATTGCCTGTAAAACACATTTTGCATTTAACAGGAAAATAATACTTTTAATATATTTTTCTTAAAACATAGTACATAAAAGAGTACCCAATTTTCAGCTAAGTGCACAGAAATGGAGAGATCTAGCTGTTAAAATTCTGGTGGTGCCACAGATGGTACACGTAGCCATCCATGCTGTTTACCTGTGAACCTATTAATACTTCACATACAGAGCACCACAGTGAAGGTTAACACAGACATATAGATGGTAAATGTGATGAAAGAATAAAATACGATGCTCAGATGCTTCTCTTTCCCAGGGTGTCTTAGGCAGAGCTTGTCAGATGATGGGAGGGGACATTTACAAAAGACACACATTGCATGCACCTGTTTTTCACACTGCTTTCCAGCAGAGTTTGTGGGGGACAGTCTGGAGATGGAGCATGAGGTGAGATAGGGCTTGCTGTCATTCAGTGTAACACCTTTTATTTTCCTACCAAGAAGCTTCCTTTCTTTGTCTTTATTCATTAACTCTCGAAGTTCTTGCCTTTTCACACTACTTTTTTTACCTCCAGGTCTTTATTTTGTGAGGAGGTTAAATATGATTTCCTTTGGACTATTCATATGAACTTCAGACCCACTCAGAGAAGGTCTCTGGAGAATGATGTGATACATTCCCTTACTGATACATCATCTTACTACCAAAGGATCATAACATAGATGAATAATCACACACACACATAAAAAGACTGGAACACAGTTCTAACTAAAAGAAAATGAAGGCAGTCATCTTTGACAAAAACTACCTTGTAACTCCAGACTGAAATAATCACATCCTTCATTGCAGGGGGTGACCAACACTAGAAGCAGTACCTGGGCTGCATCAAAAGAAGTATGGCCAGCAGGGCAAGGAAGGTGATTCTGCACCTCTACTCTGCTCTCGTAAGACCCCACCTGGAGTACTGCATCCAGTTCTGGGGCCCCCAACATTAGAAGGACATTGAGCTGTTGCAGCGGGTCTAGAGGAGGGCCATGAATATGATCAGGGGTTGGAGACCCTCCCCTACGAGGACTGACTAAGAGAGCTGGGGCTGTTCTGCCTGGAGAAGAGAAGGCTCTGGGGGCACCTTATTGCAACCTTCCAGTTCCTGAAGGGGCCCTACAGGAAAGCTGGGGAGGGACTTTTTACAAGGGCAGGTAGCGATAGGATGAGGGGGAATATTTTTAAACTAGAAGAGGGTAGATTTAGACTAGATATTAGGAAGAAATTCTTTACTGTGAGAGTGGTGAGAAACTGGCACAGGTTGCCCAGGGAAGCTGTGGATGCTCCTTTCCTGGAAGTGTTCAAGGTCAGGTTGGACAGGGCTTTCGGCAACCCGGTCTGGTGGGAGGTGTCCCTGCCCATGGCAGGGGTTGGACTGGGTGAGCTTGAAGGTCCCTTCCAACCCAAGCCATTCTATGATTCTATGATTTCATCTATAATAGCTAATGGGGAAAATTCAAACAGTCTGTATGCCCAAAGGCAGACTGACAGTAAGGAGAGCTGAAAAAATTCAGTAGCTACTTATATACTGTAACTTTTCCTGTCTGCCCTACAACTTTCTAAAATATTAATAACAAGATTGCTGGATGCAGCTGACCTTGCAGTGGAGACAATTTACAGGTAAAGGGATTATATGAGGGAGATTCCTGCACAGCAGTAGCAGAGCCTGAAGGAAGAACGACATGAAAGGAGGTCTTTGTATGCACAGACAAACTGCTTTAGAGAACTGGGAAAAATTGCAGCCATGCCCTTCGTAACTACTAAAATCACAGCATTTTATGGATGGGATTCACTTAAACTGCTTTTGTGTGAGTAAAGTCAGGGATCCAGTTTGTTAGAGGTGTAGCTCACATTACTTTCCAGGTTGTGTAAGAGGAATCTGGGGAACATAATTCACTCAAACTGCCTGAAATAACTCCTTTAGGATGGGCTGAACCAACTCTTAGAGAGTTTCCTCTGTTTCTCCATTGACCACAAAAAGACTTTTATGGTGAGATAAATCCTTCCACAAAAGACATTCCACATTTTGGTGCAGCTGTACAAATAATTCTTTATTTTTTCTTTTAATAAAAAAGATGTTGCCAAAACCAGCTGGTTGTCATGTTGACTAATTAATCATTAGCACAGAGAATGGCAGACATGGACAAGAATGTGTTCTGCTCACAAGCAGTTTACAGGAGGCTTGATCTGGTCAATTAAAGATAGGAGTGTTTGGATTTAGTACAAGAAGGATAATGAAACTATAAGGTAAAAATATTGTGTTTTCCATTAAATGAAGAACAATGTGGAAAGTGCAACAGGATTTTGATCCTCCTATAGCATCTTGTCCCTGTGGCAATACAAGAAACATATTTAGTTTATTTCTCTGGAGAGTTTTCTAGAAAAAATCTCCAGTGCCATCATTGCTACTGTAGTCCAGTTGTGAGATTAAGCAGAATGTGCCAATACATCTCAATTCCTCCCAGCAGGCACTTGAGGAAAGAAGCATTTAACCTAAGTTGTATTGCTGGAAACTGATTTTGACTCAGTTTTCTTGAAGCTAATTCTTTCTTAAAAGCATTAAAATGATGCATGACTCAGATGCTTACAATTTATTTAGCAGAGTGATACAATTAGTATTATCTGCTTGAGGCTCTCTTCTTGAGAAAAGACTACTGGAAAGGATTTGCATTTCACTGCAACAGTCTACGTACCCATTTCCACACCGGACAGAACTGTTCTGATGGGGAATGAACAAACGCCCAGAAGACACAGGTCTACAGGAATGAGGAAACACAACTAGGACAGGGGAATATTCTGAAAATCTAGTGTGCTTTAATGAGGGCCTAGGCACTGATCCTTCCCAGGCAGTAGCTAAAGCCAATAGTTGTTCTGTGAATCTGAGAGAATATGTTCAATGACAGAGTTGAATTTATTGCCTCAAGTCTGAGGCACGTCTATGTCTTTAAATAATGACATTGGTACCAGTGGAAGTGAGGTGAAGTAGCTCAAGCCTTACTACAGAAATCTACACTGTGTGTCATGTAGGTAAAATCTGTGCACCCACAGGGTGAGGACAGTGACAACCTCCTGAAGACACCTACCCAGGTGAATAAAGAGGACTGTGCTGGAGCCCATGCAACTTGGTCTCCATCCCAGGAGCAGAACCTGCCCTCTGAGTGGCTGCCACCACACACGAGGTCTCATTGCACTTGGCAGAGATGCTATCACCCTGCCTTCTCCCCAGGTCCAGCCAGAACATAGGAGAGGGAACCAGAAGCTAAGTTGGAGTTTGCTGCTGTCTGACTTTAGAATATTTAACTGGTGGATCTGGACACCTTTTTATTTACCAGACACCTTCACAGAAGAAATACCAGTCCCAAAGCCAACTGATGTAACAAACACAGGTAAAACCTGCCATTTATCAACCTGTAAATCTGAATTTATTACTTGGACAATATTGATCAGTCTGGGCTGTTTCATTGCTTTGTAATAGCAAAAGCTATGTGAGAAAAGACAAAAAACTGAAAGAGATGGAATCCAAAAATCACTCTCTAGAGATCTGCCTTTCCTCTTTC
>NW_010172698.1:0-30464 GCF_000695765.1 Mesitornis unicolor | reverse complement strand
TTCCCTTCCCTGTTATCAACAGCAGCGAGGATTTGACTTCTTTCTGTCTTTTCCCACACTTTTACGTTATTTGCCCAAGAGCATTTTTGACCACAGAGGCTTCCTGTATCGTTCTGCATCATCAGTTTTTTATGTCCTCAAGTGTAGTTTTAAAACATATGTACAATGGAGAGTCACTTACTCAAAACAATTGCTTACAGCAAATATATCAATTTTCTTCCTTTTTGTTATTTTATTTTATTTATTTTATACTTTTTCACCAATACTTACTCATTTTTTCTTTAGCAGAATACTCCTGAATTTTAACACTGAATTTTTTTAACAACTCATCTTTAATTTTTGACTGTAAACAGAAACACCAAACATTTCAGGACATGGTTTAGTGGGCATGGTGGTGTTATGTTGAAGGACTTGATCTTAGACATCTCTTCCAAACTTAATGATTCTGTGATTCTCTGATTCTCTGATTCTCTGATTTTAATGTTGAAGGCTTCCAAATATATTAGATAGTACCTCGGAACAATAATCCAAAGACAGAGCTGGCAATAACACAACAGAGCAACAACTGTGAGTGGAACATAATCACTGACATGTGCACATTGTGTGCTGATGTGAGAAGGCAGAAAGGGAAGGTAAATTAGCCTTAAACATTATGATGTGATGGAACAAAAAGAAGCAAGACATTTCAAAGGAAAAGCAATTTATCTGAATCAAAATTATGTACAGTTGTGTATGTGATTGAGATCCCTGGGTAGATTCTGAAGATACTGTTTGTAATACATTTAGAAAAATAAAAGCTATGAGAATCATCCTCAGGAATGAAATTAAGTTCCCTTAAAGTTGGATGTCTCCCTTTTGAGGATATGCATACTGTGAATGTGATTTCTCTTACCCTGAAGTACTTAAATCACATGGAAGTAAGATTTAAAAGAGTTTGTTTCTTTGCTTTAACTATAACATTAGAGGTGATTAGCATAGGTTTAAACATTTGTGCTTCACCAGATAGGTGTCATCCTAGCTTCCAAACAAATAGCATTAACAACTGCAGGGTACAGATGAACCTTGATATTACAGTAAACACAGTGTTTACCAGTAATCATTGCCCCCATCTGAAGTATCACTGTTTTGGCTTGTGCTTTGCTAAGTACAAAGGATACTAAGGAAAAGCTGACTACAAAATATGTAATCGCATTGACTGACTGATAATAACATCTTGATTTCCATTGGGCAAAATCAAGAAATCAATCAGAAATCAACTGGCATAAAAAGTTCAGGTGCTTGAATGAGAGAAGATCTGAATTTTCTGTGGGTCAAAAAATAAAAGAAACTGGGTATCCAAAAAAATTACAATCTTAGAAAAGTGCTTCAGCACATCAGAATAGTAATAATTTGTTTTAAAAAAAAACAACAGCAAACAAAACAGAGGTGATATATGTAAGGGACAGAACAGTGGCTAATTCTAAATCTCTCATAAATACAGATATTTCACAGGTTTGACTAAGTTAGGAACATAGTCATCCAGTTTTCTTATTACAGTCAATGAAGAAAAACAGGTGTCTTCAGACAGAAGCTGAGATATTGGTGGGTTCAATCACTTTCTGTCTAACCCTCTTGACTATATGAGAAGTAGAGAATAATTTTACATGTGGCTTAGCATTTCATTTAGAGGCCTGAACCTAAGTGGAATAACGCAGGCATTTGAAGAAGGCTGTAATTTAGAGATTAGGAAAGGCGGGGATAAAGTGAATGCTGCCAAACCAAATTAAGCCTTGAAAAAAAAACCCAAAAAACAAGAATATGTCAGTCATGTAGAAAGATGAATAAAAGAGGAGAAGAAGAAACAAAGATGTTGTGTGTAAAGAGGGGTAGAAATTTGAGGTATTCTAGGTATGGCTTGAAAGCAAAATTCGTCATCTCACTTTTCAGTAGGAATACAGGCACTGAACATAAGACCAGACACCAGATGAGTAAGAGGATGTGGGTGTAGAGCAGAAAGCAATATTAGAGTGAAGGATAATTCAGAGCAAAATATATTAACTTAAAACTCTGAAGAAGTTGGTAAGCAAATGTTGGAAGAAGCTGAGAAAGAGTAATATAGAATTACTAGAATTTAGTAAATTTAACATGTATGTTGGATATGGCAGAACAGTGATCCAGACAAAAGAAAGCCTGTTAATCCAACCATAGTAATACACAAGGTACTGAATAAATTTGAAGGTAAGCATAACTAGACATGGATGCTAACAGAAGATAAGTATGGCATGTATTTAACAAAATAATGTGATAAATGAATTTTGTGTCTTTCTTTGACTAATGAAATGTTTTAATAGGCAATGAAATCTGTTAGATCGCATTTTCTTGGGCTTCAGTAAAGCATTTGAAGCAGTACCAAAGAAAAAATTGTTAAAACAGAGAACATGATGCTTAGAAATGGAACTATAGAGAGAACAAGGAGCTCACTATAAAGATCACTAAGGGACATGCTAAGAGAAGAACTGAAAAGTTTCAGGGACTGTCTGGGTCATGGGACCATTATTCTTTAGCAATTCAACTGAAAACTCAGGCATCAAGAACTAACATGGAAGTAAATGTCAGTACACAAGAGGGTGATGCAGGATGATCCTAAGAACTCATATAAAAGAAACAGACTGAAATTACAAAATTCAAAATTGAAAACTGTTGGGAGACTGATGTTATTCCTTAGTCATAATTCTTCTAATACCTCTCAGTCGCTTTGTCAAAAAGGTGCTTTCATTGCCTGTCAATACTGAGATTTTTCAGTGCAGCAGATGTAACAAAACACAAAATACATGTTGGAGTTGTAGAAATCTTGCATGTTACACTGGGTGCAAGACACCTGCACAGTTTGTCTGTCTCTCTGCCTTTTCATTCTTGTGAGAACAGAGCTTGTGTGGTTCAAATCAGCTCTACTTAGACAATACACTTGGTGTCCAAACAGCTGAATGCTTCATATTGAAGAAAAAAGCAACTAAGAAACTGATTAAAATATATTGTAGTAAAGCATACCATTCCTTTCTAGCTGATATTTTGAGTCTATTGCTTACAGTCTTCTTCTTACAGTATCATGACAGGCATCTTCATCCTCATCGACCTCATTAATGTTTATAAATTTGTAAAGGGAGAGTGTCAGGAGGAAGGAGCCAGGCTCTTCTCTCTGATGTCCAATGACAGGACAAGGGGCAATGGGAGCAAACTGGAGCATAGGAAGTTCCATGTGAACATGAGGAAAAACTTTTTTACTGTGAGGGTTACAGAACACTGGACCAGGCTGCCCAGTGAGGTTATGGAGTCTCCTTCTCTGGAGACATTCAAAACCAACCTGGATGCGTTCCTGTGTGACCTGGTCTGGGTGATCCTGCTCTGGGAGGGGGGTTGGACTTGATGATCTTTTGAGGTCCCTTCCAACTCCTGAGATTCTGTGATTCTGTGATTCTGTGATCCTGTTGGATGGTGCTCGCTCAAAGTGATCATTAAAATATTATCTAGCCCCTGATGGAAGTCTCATTCCCACAACATTCTTTATCTCCTAGGCAAGCCTGTTAAAACATGATCAATAAAATTTATTACGTATTGATCAGAAAATATCAGAGATACGCATAAGAAAATATCTGCCTCATCTTTCAATTTATTATGTTCAGCTAAATTTACTGGTTTTTTACTTAGGTTAAGATGCACTGCATTACCTCTGGATGTACAAATTTATCTCCCTTGACTATAAAGAAGGTCTAGATGACTGGTCATGAAACTGGAGAAATGTGGATTTGATGGACAGACTATTTGCTCGGTAAGGAATTGGTTGGATGGTCACACTCAGAGAGTTGCCATCAATGGCTCAATGTCCAAATGGAGACCAGTGATGAGTGGTGTTCCCAAGGGATGGGTACTGGGACCAGTGTTATTTAACGTCATTTTCGGTGACATGGACAGTGGAATCAAGTGCACCCTCAGCAAGTTTCTGGATGATACAAAGCTGGGTAGTGTGGTTGGCACACTGGAAGGAAGGCATGCCATCCAGAGGGACCAGGACAGGCTAGAGAGGAAGGCCGATACCAACCTCATGAAGTTCAAGAAGGTCAAGTGCAAAGTCCTGCACCTGGGTAGGGGCAATCCCAAGCACAAATACAGGCTGGGTGGAGAATGGCTTGAGAGAAGTCCTGAGGAGAAGGACTTTGGGGTGCTGGTCAATGAAAAACTCAACATGAACCAGCAATGAGCACTTGCAGCCCAGGCCAACCACATCCTGGGCTGCATCAAAAGAAGCGTGGCCAGCAGGGTGAGGGAGGTGATTATGCCCCTCTACTCTGCTCTCATAAGACCCTACCTGGAGTAATGCATCCAGTTCTGGGGCCCCTAACATAAGAAGGACATGAAACTGTTGAAGTGGGTCCAGAAGAGGGCCACAGAAGTGGTCAGGGGGCTGAAGAACCTCCCCTATGAGGACAGGCTGAGACAGCTGGAGTTGTTCAGCCTGGAGAAGTCTTCAGTAAGACTCCATAGCAGCCTTCCAGTAATTAAAGTAGGCCTATAGGAAAGATGGGGAGGGATTCTTGATTAGAGAGTGTAGTGATAGGATGAGGGGGAATTGTTTTAAACTGGAAGAGGGAAGATGAGATATCAGAAAGAAATTATTTACTGAGAGGGAGGTGAGACACTGGCACAGGTTGCCCAGGGAAGTTGTGGATGCCCCCTCCCTGGGATTGTTCAAGGCCAGGTTGGACGGGGCTTTGAGCAACCTGGTCTGGTGGGAGACATACCTGCCCATGGCAGAGGGGTTGGAACTGGATGATCTTTAAGGTGCCCTGCAACCCAAACTATTCTATGATTCTATGACAATAAGGAAAAGGCCCAAGACGTTTGCCCCAAAAGATCGCACAAACCAAGAGAATCAGGCAATGGTTCATGAATCAGAAAATTGTATTTCAAGGTCAGTTCCAGACAGAAAGGGCAGGAGCACGGAGCTCCCCTCGTCCATGGCTGTGGGGAGTTTCCAGCTACCTGTGGGACCATGGTGTGATGCAGAGTGGGGCTGTGTGTGCTTCCTTGTCCTTAGATCAATGGCTTTGTTGAAAGCTGCAGAAATCTCTGGCTGAGTGGCTGTGGAGGGAGGGGATGGGTGTGCGCCATGGTCCGGTCCTGTCCCTGTCTGGGCCTGGAGCTGCAAAAGGCAGGATAACAAACAAAGGGAGCAGCCACCCTTCATCACCATGGCCAGTCCCTGCCCAGGGCTCTGCCAGACTCTTGATTACTTAACTTAGTGTCAGCTGTTTTTCACCTTCCCTTGTGTGAGATGTGTCAGTCTGATTCGTGTTAAGGGGAAACAATGTGGAGGTCGTGGGGAAGATGTGACCTCTGGGGCTATTTTGGCTGTCCTTGTATGGAGAACAGATTGAGAAGAAGTAGAACAGAGTGTATATAGTTGTGTAAGACCCATAAGGCACCAGAGAGGAGACACTTCTCTGAACTCCCCTCAGAAACCAGATAATACCGGTCCTGTGGTTTGAGCAAGAGTCAGGAAATAACTGAGTCTGCGCAAAAAGGAAAGGTTACTAGCGGTGATGAAGAGGAGATACCGAGTCTTCATCTCCGCGACCACCGATGACCACCAGCAGGGGACACTGCGCAGGCGCAAATGGGAGGAAAGCTAATTATAATATGAAGCGGGGATAGGTTATGCATATGTATAAGCATATTGAGAAACATAATGAATAAGTAATAGTTAAAGAAACATAAACCTGGAAGGGGAACTGTACGGTGTGCGTGTAGATGGATTGAGGTGACCCCATGCACCCAGCGCTGTTTGCTTGCCTTTACTTGTTTAATAAATTGTAAACTTTAATTGGAATCCTGTTTGAGGCTAAATCATTTATCACAGTGTCCTTCTAGAAGACAGCAAATCCCTGGCTGTGCGGGTAAGAATAGAAGTGTACCATGGTCTGGTCCTGTCATTTTGTCAGCCTCTGGCTCTGGAAGACGAGAAGGAAGCAGCGACCATCACTCATGCCATGGACAACCTCTGCCTCCCTGGCATAGCTCAGGAGCCCTGTCCTCTGCTGCCCTCTCACCTCAGCCCTTGCTCACCCGCCTGCTGGGCATGCTCTGGTCCTGTCCTTGTGTGAGCCTCAGGCTCTGGAAGACAAAAGAGGAGCAGCCACCATCTGTCACAGCATGGGCAGCCCCTGTCTCCCTGCAGGGCCAAGCAGCCCTGCTCTCCTCCCTGCCCTCTCGCCTCAGCCCTTGCTCACACGTCTGCTTGCTCACTGCACAGCCTGTTCTGTACCTGTGCTGGGTAGAGAACCCCAACCACTTGTGACACAGCCACTACCAACATTCTGCCCGCTGTGGTGCACTCAGTACATCCAGGGCTGATGGAAGGCCCAGGCCTTGGCTGCCCAGGGTAAAAGGGCCATCGCTCTTCAGCCTTGTTAAGTGCAGGGGCATGAACAATCCCCGTAACTCAGGCCCATGGGGAAAACAGCACACATGGAGAGTCCACTGCCACCCTTGTCAATGTGAGGACAACCACTTGACCCAGGACTGTGATCACCTCACAGCCCCTCACCATCCTGCCGCACCCCACCTCCCCTGGACCTCTTCCTTCCTGTCAGGGCCACAGCAGAGTGATGTGGAGCTCACCATGAGGATGCAGAGAAATAAATGTGATCTCTAAACACCAGGGAGCCATTAAGGTGCTTAACATACTGACATAGCGCCGCTGGGTTGCCTTACAGCCTAATATCCTATGGATATACAGGAAACTGGCAGATAGGACCTGGGACCTGGGCAAAGTGCACTAAATGCTTTTTTAAAATTCCAGCTGTAATACCTAGAAGTGCACTGTCTCCGTGCATGGACAGTCAGCTCAAACTTGGCTGCACAGAGCAGGGTTCAGGTGTCTGGACAGGCTCTGCAGTGTCACTTCAGGTGCTGCGAGGAGCCTCACCTGCCCTGTAGCCGCTACGCTGCTCTGCCTGACCCCACGACCTCCCACATGACACTGGGTATTTATCTGTTAGGAACTGAGCACTTTGTGCAGACACAGAATAGTTCATATGTGTAAAGCTGCTCAAGCGGATTTTAGAACCGGGCACTTTTTTCCTTTTTTTCCTTAGCAAGCATCCATGTCTACTATTTTCTAAATATCTAACCCTCACCTTGGTAACTTGTGAGACTGGTGTAGGGTCTTAAAGAACGTCTTGCTACAACTGTTCATGCTCAAACTGTGGTTAGACCCGGAGATTCCTTCTTTGAGGAGGACTCTCATCAGAAAGAGCAGACTGATGCAATTGATTGCTGGGGGTTGGACTAGATGATCTTTCAAGGTCCCTTCCAACTCCTAACATGCTTTGATTCTGTGATTTTTAAGGTCCCTTTCAACCTAAACCCTTCTACAATTCTCTGATTCTCTGATTTGTCTTTCATATGACTAAATTAAAGGAAAAATTAGTCGCAACCTAAAGGTCCAGAAAGTAATAAAGTAAAATGTATGGTTTTTCGGAGGCTATTTCAAGCAGCTATCTCTGGTCCAACTTCAGTTTCTTCTCTTCAGTCAGTAAGGATTTGAACTCATTTAGGCATATACCTTTAAAAAATTTAAAAACTATTTAACTAAGCATTTCCTTCCCTTTTTATCCCTTTTCTTCATTATTTCAGCTTTTTACAAAACTATTAAAAAGAAAAAAAAAGAAAAAAATTATTGTAGGATCAAAGTCACAAATAAAACACAAAATTTAAAAAGATCCTCCAGCATACCTTTAATGCAGCTGCACACATTAGCATTACATATTTTTTACTACACCTTGATATCGAAAAAGCTGTTATGACTATTATAAAGTGATAGATAGCATGTTGTTTTTAATAGAAATACCTTATTAAATAGTGACTTTTTCTTGAAACTTTCACATATGTATCATTTGCTTTCTGGTGACAACAAGCCATAGAGTAGGAGTAGACTTCATTACAACTGCCAATCCATAGTCATTAAAGTTTCTGCTGTTATTACTGCTCTTGTGTACAGTAAATTAACCTCTCCATAAAAGTTAGGGACATGATAATATTTGGCAGTGCTGCAACACTGAGTCTTTAAAAGTGAATTTGCTTGTATGCAGTCTGGATTGCCTACCTGGGTGCCAAATCTTAAGAGAGCACAGCAGACACATGTGATCATATAAGTGATCTAGATATATTTTAAGGAACAACGTGGGAAACAAACTGTTGATACTGCCAGACTGACCGGCCTGTAGCAGATAAGGTTATGTGTGTGAGAGAAGATACTAAAGCAGAATATTAGGCAATCAAGGGATCTAAATTGGCCTGGACTGTACCATGCAGCTGTGCAAAGGACTTGGTTTATAATTCCTTACGAAATGTTCTTTGGGAAATTTATTATGAAAAATTTGTAATGGTACAAATGTCTGCTGGTGTTTTGGTAGGAGAAAAAAATTTGCCCAAGGCTTACAGTAGATCACAGGTGGGATAGGATGGGGAGTGGGGCAGAGCTGGGTGGGAGTTCAAGCAGGATGGGACCCACAATGCAGAGCAGGGACAGAGCTGGAGGGTGACACCAGGACAGGCTGCTGAGAGGGGCCCTGAGCCATGACTCACAGCAGCCTGGGCTGGAATGCTATGCGAGGCCCCTGCAAGCCCTATATCAAACATGAACATGAAGATGTGAGGAGGCACCTTGCTGTGGGTGGAATAGGAACTTATAGTTAGTGACTTCAGTAAGGAAATGAAAAACAAACGCCCATGTCTTTAACCTATGCTTTCCTGTAATGATAATTTTTCAGATTATTCACTTTTACAATTTCAGCATAGACAGGAAAAAAGCACTATTATTTTCAATTCTATAAAATCGTCCTCTATAAAGACTGAGTTATCAGTCTCGACAAAGCTCATAAAAAGACATCTTTTTATGGTGTTCTACACAGGCAGGAGAGCAAGAGGAAGTCCTGACTAAATCCAGCTACAGAAAGCAGCTCCACAAGCATCACTAAAATGAAAATAATCTATTTTTTTGTACAGTATGTCTTGCAATTTGGTGCAACAGTATTTTGTGACTCCCACGCAGCTATTCTGAACAAGAGTCCTGAAGAAATACTTTAAGAGAGTTATGATTATACAAAGTGAATATATACCTTTACAATCAATATTTCAAAGTACTAGATGTTTAAATTTTTCTCTCTCAAAATTCTTAGCGCTGTGTAGCCCCCCATAATTTTTTGCCATTATAAAATGTCCATAGTCTGACCTGGCAGGATTTCTTTGGTCTTGTTTCAGCCTGAACAGATTCTAGCTTGTTTCAGCTGTGATAACAATTGTCTAGACAACTGCTATTGCCTAAATTGGTTTTAGTTTAGCTTTTGTTTGTAGCGACAGTGAGTAGTTATTCTGCATGGGCTGGACTGTGATGTGGGAAAAAGCAGACACAGGTCTCTGACTGTAATGCAAAAGAAAAGGAGTAGATGCCCAGAAAGTTGTTTTTCAGTGTAACAGTTTCAATGAAACAATTCAAGTTTTTTGGTATTAAATTGGACTATGAGTGCGTAAAACTGCAAGTAGTCCAGTAATTTTGTTTGTCACACTGATAAAATGTTAAGTATGTTAGATCACCTGGTGAGAAACTGGTCTCCACATACAGAGGAGCTCCAAGATTAGTGGAGGGAACCTCAAAGACACCATGACCTGGCTATTCCCTGGCATTGCAGGAGCACAACCAGCCTCCCAAAGGTTGATGTGTGCTTACTGGGAGTATGTGCCCAGCCTCACTACTCGTTGGATCTGGGGGGCATGGAGCTGCAGGACACTTGCCTCCTATCAGGCTTCTGGATTTGGTCGCTTTCCTAACAAAAGGGACTAAAAAAAAATTAGAACAGCATAGGTGGTGTGTTCCAGTTTTGACCATAACAAGATTTTGAGTGCAACCATCAAAAGTTATTTAGATTAAGATTTACTAGAGTGGAGTCTGTTACCATGGCTAATACAAAACACAGGAAACACATTCACTGTTACTGCTTGCCCCAGTCACTGCTGCTCACCAGACACCACCATTTGCACTATGTTAACTGCTCAGTTGTGTGTCAGCTCTGCACTTGGTTTCATCCTGCAATTTATTTTGAGCAAAAATGATATGATGTATTTAGTGGCAAAGGAAGATTTTATTGGTCTGCTGTTCACAGAGGAAGGTGGTGTTGACACTGTTTCAAGGCTGAAAATTGCATTTAAGTCAGCAGGACTAGACTGAACAATACTTTCTCAAATACAGATTGGAAATTTGTTTGATTCTGAAAGTAGTAGTCATAAGCCACTAATACTATGCTAAGAGATTAAAAAGATGTGAGGAAGATCCTTCTTAATACCATATTCAAAAGGTCATGATGGCTTCAGCATTTTACCTCTGCTATAGCTCAGTCCTCAATCTGCTCAAAGGAGATACATGGGAAAGTGAGCCAAGATGAAGAAATTTGTTGATTAATGGAAATGATTAGGCAAAATGTACAGCTGCAGGGATTCCCTGGGATGAGGCAGGAGGAAAACAAAACTGAAAAATAACTGGAGTCCCTTAGCTCATATAAGTCAGGTTTAGCCTATGAAGTGGAGCAGTTCTCTATTTTGCATAAATACCTCAGTGTGTTGTCCTTATTTAAAGCACTAATCTACCTTCAGTAACAACCTAAGCCTTCTACTTTCTTTATACATTAATTATAAAATTAATCTTTTTGTGTGTGTGCTTAAGTGCTGAAGGTGAAAATTGTTTCATTTACGTAACTCATGGTGCCGGTATGATGAGCTACAGGACATGAGGAAATGGAATGAAGCTGCATCAGGGTAAGTTCGGATTGGACATCAGGAATAGATTCTTCATTGAGAGGGTGGTGAGTCACCGGAACAAGAGCCCCAGAAACGTGGCCACATCACCAAGCCTGACACTCTTAGTCATATGGTTTAGTTTTAGGTAGTCCTAACAATCTTTATTGATCCCTTCCAACTCAAGGTATTCTATGATTCTAAAACAGAAGCTGTCTTCACCAGTTCCCACTAACACAAAAGTTCTGATGAGTTAACAGTGTATGGGCATGGTTTATACTGCATTGGTATTGGCTATTGGCAACTGTGTAAACCAGCTAGCACACAGAATAGATTCTTTATCACTGGCTCTATCTTACTCACTAGCAATGTAATTGTGTATGCATGTCTAATCTGGATATCATTGTAGTTTTGGTCAATCTGGCATTTCATAGATTTAGTATAAACCATGGTCTGTGAATCAAATATATTTTATTGCTATTTTTCCAAGTTATCCATTGAACAGAAGTATCAGTTAATTCAGTATTTCTAGTCAAACTCGTCTCATAAGGAAACTACATAGAACTCAGAGTGGTATATCTGGGGTGGGTGGAAGGCGAACCTCCCTTCCTAACAATCCAGCTAGCCTTTATGTCTGGATACTAATTGTGAAGCCACTGATCAATAAATAATTACTATAAACCAACTAATTCTTTAACCAAAGTAATTTCTATCTTTCTAAAAGACAAATTTATTTTTCTCCCACAGTCAATCAGTTCAACTGCCAGGATACACCACCTCTTCCTTAAGCTCAAATCAAAGTTAGGTACATGATTTCTCAGTTATTTGACTTTAATGAATGCAAAGAAAAGAAATTACATTAATTCAGAATGGATTATGTGGACAGAAGTATTCACTATAAATAAAGAAGTAGCTAATCCATTGTGCTGCCTCTATGATTTCTGTCTCACCACTAAGCATGAGAAAAGGACTTTTACAATTTATCCTGTAATTTGTGGCACAAACTCATTTGCTTATATCTGTTATATACCTAGCTTGTTTTCTTCATTTTTCTGTAACACTATGGAAGCATTTAATCTGGTCTGCTGAAATAAATCTTTATGCAAGTGCATGTTGTTTTCTGGGTTTATACTTTCTCTTACATCCCTGAAGGCTCTCTTGTACCTTCCTTCACTGAATAACTCTGTTCTGCAATCATTTGTTCTAAGAAATGAGTCCCTTCTGTTCCATCATCTGCCATTTCGTGTTATAACCTGCTCACTGCCAGCTGGTCTGGGGACAAGACTGTAACTGAGAATTGTTTGATAAAGTCCCAGGACGTTTGTATTACATCTTACCTGCAGGGTATTTTCTGCTAGATGATGCTTGAATTCTGTACTCCTTACAACTGAATGACATGAAGCATTTTAAGGCATCGGGAAGTCCAGAAATTAGGTGCCTAATGAGATGCCTCATTCATGTCATTTATGTGACAGCAGTGCCCAGGGGATCTAATCAGGATGGGGATCCTTCTTGACTGGATGATATCCAAATGCAGACACTGCTACAGAAATTGCATATAAGCACATTAATGAGCTAGTTGTTCTTTCAACACTAACCCAAACTATATTAATCTTCTTGCAAGTCCCAGCAAGCAGTGTTTCCTGTTAACCTCACATGTTTTGTTCTTTTGCTGGGTGCACAAAAGCCCTCCAGGCTTTTGCTATTTACTCCATGCCATCTGAAGCAAGAATGCCTGACACAGCAAATGAGAAAAGATTTGTGAGGCCTGAGTGCTGAAAGAAAATTAAATTCATGCAAGCTGCTTGATGGAAATCTAATGATTCAAAGTGAGGAAGCAGACTAGTCAGCTGGATCATTCTAGACAAGTACTACACCCACACCTTAAATCTGGGATGTTCCCAAGAAAAAAAAACCGATGGTTGCTTATGATGATCTCTAGTATCAGAAATAACCAGAAATAGTGCCTGAGCAGTATGGAGCAGGGTCACTTTCTCAGACGTCCACAGAAATATTGTTTGAATTTGAATGAGTTCAGTACAACTAAGAATGGGGCCACAGCATCCTCCTGCCGGGTGGTCTCCCTAAACTAGGGCTCCAGTACCATTGTCTTCTTATTGGCTTAATGTGGTTATTTATACAAAACCAGCTTCACTAGAAGGGCCCAAGGAAATGGCTTTGAGAAGCATGGTAATTTGGTGATCACAGCTCTCTCTAGGAAGTAGGTGGCAGGTGTTCAGATCTCTAAGGAAAAGAAGGATTTCAAACCTGGATGTCTTGTATTCTGCATAAGTGCTCTAATAAAAATCAAGTGAGAAATAGCTCTGCCCCCGTATCAGCCTCCAAGGGTTTTCTGTGGTGAGTGACTTGCTGAGATCACAACTGCCACATAAGGTGACTGAGACCATTAGGTTGAAGAACGTATAGCTCAGCTGCTGTGCTTCCCAATGTGCTGCAAGCTGACTGCACATCTAACCTCTTACACACTCTGACCATGCTCAGCATCAGAAATACCAGGTGCTTCTAGACTAACTAGAAGCTGAGGGGTTTGCAAATGTGCAGACAGACCACTGAAAGAGACACTTAGTCTCTTTTGACATAGTCCCAGTTGCTTAAGAAATGTAACAAATTTTGACATTTTTCCGTTAAAATCTGCAGGAGTGACAGCAGTGACTCTGCCTGTGAAGGCACATCTCTGGCATTATCACTCTACCACCAATGTGCCTGTTTGCTCTTTGTTCTTTTATTGTTGTAAAGGATGGAATGGGAAGGAACAAGGACAACATGACAATCTTCTTAGTTAATCTCACACATAGGGTTACAAGGCATTCCTTGGCATTATTTGTGTTGAGGAGCAACAGAAATTTCTTGCAGAAAGATACAGAATTTCAAACTTAACACAAAGTCCCAGTGAATGTCTTCTTCTGTTGAGACAGGGAATGCAGCATCTGGTAAACCAGCTTGTGAAAAATGTTTACTGTTTACGTAAAAATAACTCATCCTTCTTCCTCTGTAACTTCAAACAGGAAGAACTCAGCCTGACTTTGAAAACAGTCCTGAGAGAATAAACAGACGGCCTTGGAAACCTTTTCTCTATCTGGCACTGCATGTGAGCGTGTTATTGTCTTAACAGAAGATCCAATATAGACCAGACTCTAAATAAAAGAAGTTCAGTTACTAAGTGCTCTTAATATGAGAGTCTGAAATATGATAATGAATCTTGCCATTTAATGTGACTTATAAGAAAGTCAGGGCACTTGAACATCTTCCCTACGTCTAAGCAAAGGGATTTGGGAGCAATTTCCAGCTTGCAAGTCTCTGTCTCTGTTACAGTTCCCTCTCTGAATCAAATCAAGCACAAACTATCTCTCCCACGAAAGGAAAACAAGCAGCAAAGGACCAGCTCCAGAGTCTCGCCATTGCGGCTGACTGTATGAGCAGATTGTGTTACAGCATTGACCTGCCCTGCAGTCCAGGACAGTCTGAGACAACCACCTCTCCTTCTCACCACCCCTGTCCATCTCGCACATCTTCCCCTTCCCTGCTCCCTGCCAGACCCTCTTCATGGTGGTCCTTCTCTCTGTCTTTGCTCTTCTGCCTAGCAGCTTCTCCATCCAACAGCATGTCATCCAAATATGGAGAAAACGAAGAAACCATGGACAGGCTCTGACTCCTGTAGGCTGGAGCCCTGCTCATGGGTGACTGTGGTTGTCCCTGCCAGCTCACGGTGTGTTACATACACCTGGAGCATGAGTTCTTTGGAGAAGGAATTGACTCAACCCAAAGTGGAGTTATGGAGATTTCTTTTACCTGGTTCACAAGAAGCAGCATGTCTGTGCCAAAACAGAAAGTATTTTTTTTATCTTGAATTGCATGCCTTAAAGCCTGCCTCTGTTTCTTCTCCAATATTTCAGAAGAAGCGAGATTCCCTTTTGGTCATTCTCAATGTGAGTCATTAATGACATGGTAATTGTCATATCATATAGGCTTGCAGCTTCTATCTTGACTACATAGACATACAGTATGTTTTTGTCTAGCCATCAAACACAGAGGAAGTGAGACTAATTATGTCACTGTAATATTTTTAAAAATAGATATTTTACGTGTGCAGTATTTTTAGTAACAAATTGCATTGCTGGAAATACTGAGAATTGTCTTGATTATATCATCTCATCCAAACTTAGCCTACCCATCTTGAGCCTAAACACATCTGTGCCACCTACACAGCTGTGGTTGTTGTAACGTGTGTGGTGGTGGCGGTGGTGGAATTACAGCTCTGTAATCTTGTAGACTGATCTGCAGTGACGGGTGATTGAAACTGCCCGTGTGTTTCCACACAGGATCAAATCTTGCATATTTGTCAAAGTTGGCCTGACATTTCCTTCTCCTGGAAGTGTTGCTTTCATGTATGCTCCCTTTTAAGGATAACAGCACTGGTGGAGTTTACTGGCAATAACAACCTTCCTCCTTTTCCTGTTGCCACAATTTGTTCCTATCCTGCCCCCTAAAGTTTGCATTCCATACATTCATTGAACTTCTACCCTGTCAGCAAGTAGCTTGTTTCCCCCAAATCCTTTACTTCTGAGAAGTGTATTTTCAGGTTGGATTTCTTTCCTTCTCTTTTTTTAAACACATTCTCTCAAACCTGGCATCTTAAAATTGGCACAGTACTCTGAGGGGCAAGTAAGTAAAACAAGTAATAGTTTCACATACCCCTACGTCTTTGTCTAATGCTAATATCTATTACTTTAGTCCCAAGTTGTTCCATTATAAAAAGATGACTGGGCTTTTTTGTGATTCAGTATTGGCAGTTACTGTTGACACATACCAAGCTTGTAAATCTCTGCTAAACACAGAGAAAATGGTAAATTGCAGATAACTGACCCCACGTAGAGTACTGTGTCCAGTTCTAGAGCCCCCAACACAAAAAGGACATGAAGCTCTTGAAGCAGGTCTAGAGGAGGGCCACAAAGCTGATCAAAGGGCTGGAGCACCTCTCCTATAGGGACAGTCTGAGAGAGTTGGGGCTGTTCAGCTTGGAGAAGAGAAGATTCCAAGGAGACCTTATAGCTGCCTTCCAGTTCCTGAAGGGAGCCTCCAGGAAAGCTGGGGCAGGACTTTTTACAAGGGCAAATAGTGATAGAATGAGAGGGAATGGTTTTAAACTGGAAGAGGGTAAATTTAGATTAGGTATTAGGAAGTTAACTTACTTACTGTGAGAGTGGTGAGAAACTGGCACAGGTTGCCCAGGGAAGTTGTGGATGCCCCCACCCTGGAAGTGTTCGAGGCCAGGTTGGATGGGGCTTTGAGCAACCTGGTTTGGTGGGAGGTGTCCCTGCCCCTGGCAGGGGGTTGGACTGGATGATCTCTAAGGTCCCCTCCAACCATTCTCTGGTTCTATGATTCTATGATAACTATCACTGAATAATACTGATGATGTTCTTGGTTTCTGCTTATTTGTCTGTAATTTTGGAGGAATTCTTCAAGTTTTCCTCCCTTCTCTTGTCTTTCCTTATTAAATGGTATTTCTGGTGGTTAAAGTAAACCTCTTATAATACAGTTGCTTATAAACAATAAGGTTATAAAGTATAGAGAAAGAGATGATAATTCGAGAAACATAATGACCTGATTCAGTCTGACCTGAATATTGTGCCTAGTTATGGTCACACAGTCTTACAAAGCAGATAGCAAGAATACAAGACTGCCAAAACTGTCAGGAGAATTAAAAAATATTGCTCACATCAAAGGGCAAAAAATTGTAACAGCAGTTTTAAAGTTAAAACAAATAAGAGATCTGCTAAAGATATAAACAAGCAACTTACAGAAAGTAAGTGCTTTAATTTACTCTGTTCCTCAACATAAGAACAATGACACATTCAGTGAACTAGAACAATAGTTTAAAAAAAGATAGTAGGGAAGTACTCTTTTATAAAAAGCACAAAAAATCTGTGTAGTTTACTGCATTATTTAAATCTGAGACTCAAGTGAGAATGTGGATATTAAGAATGCTTGTATCTATGCAAGAAAGAAGTAAAGAAAGACAATGCAAAATTCAGCAGCTCTTGAAATATTCCATGGTAGGATTTTGTTTACTCCTCATTCCCATTAAGGACAGAGAGAGATAGGACAGCCTGAGGCAGCCTCTGATTTGGGCAGCTGGGCAATTCTGATGTTCTTGCAACTGTAATCATTAGATCAAAGGAGAAACTTCTCACTTTGAACATGTGTCTGTATGATGCAAGTCATTCCTTGGAGTGCCATGAAAAATCCAGTGCAGACAGCTATGCATGGAGAAAGAGGAACCATAAAAATTAAATTACCCATGTTTATTTAAGGCTGCATGCACAGTACCAGTTTGCTTGAGCCTGAACTTTTAACAAGCATTTTCCTGTTGCAGTTGATGCTTGTTCAGCCCCACACAGGGATAGTGAGGCCACATCCGATATTTACTTTGTGCATCAGGTGACTCAGTTTTGGAGCTTGTAACTCATACTCTCAGTCTCATGAACATAACACAGAAAATTCCCCGATACGACGCTATGGGCTGTGTGTTTCGTCTTTGGTACCCAGCAGAAGACTGCTGAAGGGCTTCTGCTCTCCTTTGGTGGAAACACTTGAATGGTACCAGATCCAGGTGCTCCTCCAAAACAACACACATATTCTCTCAAGCTATTATTAAACTTGAGATCTCCTGTGTGGAAGAAATAAGTTTCCCAAGCAGAGTCTGCAAAGGAGCTGTTATCTGGGCAGTTACTTCCTAAACCAAAGCCAAGGGAAGTCAATGCTGAGATTTCTATTTTGTCTGAGTTTTGGTTCAGGACCTAGCAGAGATTCTTATTGACTCCTTATTTCTTACATCTCACACTTTAGATGCTCATAATAGTTATACAAATTAAGTATACAAATTGGAAAAAAAGAATGTTATCACTTGCTTTGTATTTCCCACTACATCCTGATTCTCCAGTTATAGCTCTATATCTCCCTGTTATATTACTGCTCTGTCATTTCCCTGGTTTGTGTCACTGTAGATAGAGCTGAGTGCATTTTATTTCGAAGAAATGCTGAAATCCCAACCTTTCCTTATGGCTGAAGTCTATCTGCACCATGATTTCCACCAAAGCTGTAGACACAACACTTCTGTGGTACTTATGGAAGCCACATTTAATTTTGGCTTGTCTTAATTTATAATTTACCCCAATTGGAAATCTATTCTCATACGCAAGCTAATTTTTGGACCAATGATCATATTGAAGCTTTTTTACCTTTGTTTTAGAGCAGAATCTCTGTAATATTTATGAGTTATCAACTTTCTATGGTCAAGTTACATCTGTGCTGGAACCTGGAGGCCTGTAGCCTCTGGCTTCAAATCTCTCAGACTTTGTCCCTGTGACTGGTGACATCTTCTCTTCCCTACTACTCTGTGGCCAAGGCTTCACAGCATTTCCCAAGGCATCTGTGATGCAGGCTCATAGGCCTGCATGCCTTTTATTGAGGCCCAGGCCCTATCACATACAGGCCCAGGCCAGAATCAACTGACCTCTAGGGGATTCAGAGCCATAGCCAACAATAAACGGGAGCGAGGAGATAATTCTCTAGACAGAGTAAATAGAGAAGAAGGAAAATCTTTTGGATCTAAGTCCTTCTCTGAATCAGTAGGCATAATGCAAGAAGCATGCATCAAATGATATTCAATTCAGCCCTAACAATAACAAATCTGTACTAGTATATTTTTTTTTAGAAAATTAACAATTTAAAATGCTATTTTAACTTCAATTACCCTCAGTCAGCCCTAAGGAGAGGCACTTTCTACACCTTCAGGTCCTTGACAGCAGCAGGGACCATGGTCAGGGAAGACTTGATCTGCTGATTTGCCTTGAAACAGTCTGGAACCATTAATTTAATGTATGTATGGTATGCCCTGACTGCTGGGGCCCTGAAGTCATGGTTGTCTACCAAGTCCACCTAAATTATCTTGATCCTTCTATCAACAGCACTGACTCCACCAGCCAAAGCTACAGTTGCCGATGTCCTTCCTGCCAGAGACTGCATGGATCACTCAGAAGACACCAGCAAACAGCACAGGCCGAAACACCCCCTAAAATGAAATCCTTCTCCCAGCTACACTTACTTGCATGTACTCCCTCCCTAATGTTCACTAAGTTAGTGCAGGGCTGTCCCTGTGCAACAGGCATTTACAGTGCTTGAACTACTTACTCCTCTCAGGATGGGGCACAATGGGGGAAATTACTTAGAAAACAGCTCATGCTGAGTCTGAAAAGGACATTTTTTGGATAAACAGTTCGTATGAAGGACACTGTGCACTCCATACCCTTCAGGCACAGCTGGTTCCCAACAGACTCCACCAGGTTCCTCTTAGGATGAGAGGCTCTGAAGAGAGCGACATCATTTTATATTCCTGTGAATAATATATTCAAACACAAGTCATGCAGATAGAAAACCACATTTTTCTTACTCTCTTCCTAGAGTGGCTGTCCCTGTAATGGAGAACTTACAGAGGGCCATAATAATGTAATTTGGACTGAAGGAAGCAACATTTAACCATGGAAATGGCTCATCTGCCTCTCTTAAAAAGAGCAGAACAGGATGTTGTGAAGTCCAGCAGAGACTACACAGTATGGATGTGACCATTGTCAGGACACTGCTCCATAAGCCTCCTACTACCTGGTGGTAGGGCCCTGGTACAGTCCATGCAAAAAGTAAAGATCCAACTTGAGTGGTTCACTCAGAAACACACAGAACTGCATCATCCTGTATCATTACACCAGCAGGAAATTCTTTATGTGACATGTAAATGAGAAAGTGATACTTAGTTGTCTGCTGCCTGGAAAGATTTTTCTTAGAGCAAAATGCTCTCTCACCCAATTTCTATAAGGAATACAGGGGCAGAGCTCATTCTCTGTAGAACAGTGCATGGGAGATAATAGTGTGTGAAGTTTAGGGGATAGCTGAAGTGAGTGCCAGAGATACTCTTAAACAGCATTGGCTGGAAATTCAAACTGCAGTATGAAATCAAAAGGCTATGACTAAAAAGATGTGTCAACCACATGAAGACTGTGTTAAGTAGGAAAGAGAAAGGTCCCAATCCAGACACAGTCTCCATGGGCTTTGTATCCTCTGCACCATGCTAGGGAGAACTGGAGAGGTCTTCTCTGGAAATGTTGTTTTTCATCAGAAACAGTAGAGTCATCAAAATTGAAAATTAGTGTGAACTCACAATGTGTGTAGACACCCCACTTTGTACAAAAAACCCCAAACATACTTGACAGAAGGGCTTGATCCTACAGCCCAAATGAGCTTTCTGATTAGTGGGTAATCAGTCTTTCCAAAGAGTATTGTTTAATTGTATTTGTGTAAAGAAGGAACATGTCCAGCAGGACAGATGGAAAGAAACTCACCACCACATAAGCGAATGCGCAATTCGTTCACCTACAAGACTGAATACTGAGGTCTAGACTCTTGTTTAAATAATTCTGAGCAAAAAACTGAAACAGTATATTCTTCTCCCCAGACCCAGTAAGTATGCCGATTGACAATATGGCTACAGAATACAGAGGACAAAGGTTTTTCCATTAAAAATTTCCAGAAATTCTTGTTTCTTTCTATTGCAAACTGTAAAGATGTTTGAAAGTCTAAAAAGTGTTTTCAGAATAGGAAAATCGATTTCTACTTAGCTCAAAATGTGTAGTAGTCTTACTGTTCTGGGCAGTATCAGGGATTCAAAGATCAAGACCATATTCTTAATCTGTAAAAAATTCACAAGCCTGGAAATATGAGCTCAGAATGAACTGTGAAAGGCTTAGAAATTGTCCTTAGCTCTTCCAAGCAGATGTGATCACATACTTGCTATTTCAGACACATTTAATTATATTTGTTCTTTTTTACTTGGGTTCTTTATTCTTTTCTCCACTTTTGTATTACTTCCATATTCTGTGGTGTCATTTTTTCAGAAATCAATCTGTATTCTGAAAGACTGTCATGTTCCCGAGGAGCTGGAATATGATTACGTGTGTGTGTGTGTGTGATTTTCCAATGAATGAAGTTAAACTAAGGGATTGCATTATTCCCAGGACTATCTGTGGAATGCATGTTTTAAGTGTATTGTAATGGTGTTGAGTAAAGGATTATCAACAGACTGAAAAATTATTGGTTCTGAAAATGATTATATGTATTATAAGTTTCCTAAATATTTTAATACCCTAACTTGTTACTGAGATATTAATCTTTCAATAGAATATAATAATTTAATTCTACTTATTAGTGTTAGGCTTTTTCTATGTTCACCAAATATAAAAATTTACTATAACTGGTTGCAGTTTCCTCACACGCTGTATCATTTTGATACTGTGCAGATCCTCTAAGGAGCTGTCACTGCCACCTAGTGTCCTCAGAGCAGGTTTCTGGAGAATATGCTGAGAAAAAAAAACCCGTTTTAGTGCTAAAATTGAATACCTTCTCTAGTTTCTCAGCTAGCAGTAAATCTCATGTAGCTCACAGCACCTCTTACAGTGTTTGCTGCTTTTTTATTTTGTATTAATGGATTTAGAAGACAACTGCCTAGTTTATCCTTTTGGAAAATTTAAATCATGTTTGTTCACTTCTTTCTTTCGGAATATATGTTTGCATCGTCTAAGTTCTACTTGTCCAGGATCATGTAACCAGGAGAGAAACTAGTCCTGAGGAGCATCTGACAGATTCCTTTTCCTGCCTTATTGTTTCTCACCCTTCAAATGATCCTTCTTAGAAGAGATCAAAATGGTTATAAATGGCATAATTATCAACAACAGTTCATGTACTATTAGATGCATTAGTGTAGCTCCACACAAAAACTAGCAACCCAGTGGAAAGTTATTAATTCTGCTTGTATTACATCCTCGGACACAGCTATCTTGGCATCTCATGGTCCTTTCCTCACTCACAACATCTCAAGGAAAGCAGTCAGTTCAGTCTCAGTCTCAAGAAAAGGACTCATTTCTTTTCAATACTTGACCGTCTTGGGCAATATCCCATATAGGTTCTCACCACAGACTTGTGCAATGTTATTCTCATGAGATGGCAGTGGGTTCCAGGGCACTGATTCCTGCAGAGTTTTCCTTTCTGGCTGATGGGACTATCAGGGGTGCTCTGGCTCTGACCTCAGCCTTCCACTTTCCCAGCACAAGAATTTTTGTTTTCCATTTTTTCTTAATGAAATACCAGGAACTGACAACCTGGTACTTTTCTCAGCTGAGGTAGCACTAACCACAGAGCAGCATACGTCTCTTGCTGGGGATGCAGGAGTGTAAGCTGGAGCTGAGCTTGGACCTGTGCCGAAGGCTGCTTCCAGTCAACCAAGAGGCAAACAGGAATCTGGCTGTTTGAGCTGGGGAGCAGCTGGATATGATCATGCTGAAGACTCTTGAAGTTCGAGCTTCCAATGAAGTACCTTTTCCCTGCCAAACATTCAGTGTTAGTGGAAATTGTTATAGATATGAAAGACGTTCATTGAAGTGTCCTTGCTTCCCTGTGCATTCCCTGCTCCAGTGAGGCTCAGGACAGACCTTTGAAATTCAGAGCATTCAAACTCAACCACTAACCCATATATGGAATACTCTGTATTATTATGACACAATTTTCCACCACGTCTTTATTCTGAGAATAATGAGGACTAGGATTACATGTCCAGACCCTTATTTCACTGCAGAGTAATTAAGCCATTAAGTAATTAACTACAGTCCAGTATGAAGCATTGTTTTTTTTCAAGCACACCATGTCAAAAATTATTTTTATATATACATAAACAAGTTTCTGTTTATTATGCATAGAGAATTGTACTGACTTTTTCCCTAACAGTTTATCAACGTTATATCATACAATAGAATGTTGATTTTAATCCACTCAAAAGTTTTTCCATTTGTAAAGGTTTTGTTTTCAGCTTTATTTTCTTGTATTTATTTTAAGCACATTAAGGTCTGGGATTCATTAATTCACAGTTTTGCAGTCAGAATCACAGCATGGTAGGGGTTGAAAGGAACCATTGAAGATCACCTAGTCCAACCCACCTTCCAGAGCAGGATCACCTGGAGAAGATCACACAGAAACGCGTCCTGGTGGGTTTTTAATGTCTCCAGAGAAGGAGACTCCACAGCCCCTCCGGGCAGCCTGGTCCAGTGCTTTGGTACCTTCACAGCAAAGAAATTTTACTTTATGCTTAAGTTGAACCTCCTGTGTACTGGTTTGTGACCATTACCCCTTGTCCTGTCACTGGGCACTACCATGAAGAGTCTGGTCCCATCTTCCTGACATCCACCCTGGAGATATTTGTAAGCACTAATGAGATCTCCCCTCAGTCTGCTCTTCTCCAGTTTAAACAGACCCAGCTCTCTCAGCCTCTCCTCCAGTCCCCTCATCATCTCAGTGGCTCTGCGCCGGACTCTCTTCAGTAGCTCCTTGTCCTTCTTCATCTGTGGAGCCCAGAACTGGACACAATATTCCAGATGTGGCCTCACAAGGGCGGAGTGGAGGGGGAGCATAACCTCCCTCTAATTACTGGCCACAGTCTTCTTAATGTACCCCAGGATGCCATTGGCATGAATGCCTGTTTAAAGGTATTTATTGCTGATGGGCTTTGCTTGGCATGCCTGGCTGACTGACTGGCTCACAGGTAGGTTTTGAGGAGACAGAAGAGGACAATGTAGTTTCAACGGCTATGAATGTTTAGCATTCAAATTAATTTGGAACTGAATTTCACAATATTTCTTAAAAATTTCTCATACTTTCTGTAATGATAAGGACTAATTCAAACTTAGTTTTATTCTGCAGATCTGAGAGGGTCTTTCCTATTTCCTCTCTTTCTGTCTTTCTCTCTTCCTCTATTTTCTATAAAATTCATTTTCTCACAGGGGAAAAAAAAAACAAAGCAGATTTTTGAATAGATGTGAAAATTTTAATGAATAAAATGCACAGGTTAGGGTTCCTAATTTCTTTTAGCCAATAACTCTGTCTTGCCTTTATGACATGCAGTGCAGGAAATTTTAATTTAAGTCATTTCACAATGTCATTTTATTCCTTTGGTTTATTTAATATTAGTTTTTATACTGAAAAGTTATCACAGTCCCACATAATTTGAATTGATTTAAAAAAAACAACAAAGCCACAAAAACTTACATTGTGATGAAACAATTGATAGAGATATTAAAAGAGTGACCAACATGAATAAAGGTATTCTTTTTAATATTCTGATTTGAATGTTCAGGTTTTCTGCTGACACAGCTAGGGGTAATCTCTATAAATGTCACTTTAACTACTTCAGTTTACAACAGCTGAAAACACGGACTGTGTTACCAGATGTAGCTTCACACAAAGTTTCAACCTGTGTGATTCTTGTTTTGCTATTTCTTTCTGGTTTTCCCAGTAGCATATAGGCTGATGATCCCTGCAGGGAACACTCTTCCCTTTTCTTGCTTTTCTGTCATTCTTTTTAGAATGACACCTCCCTGGTTCTAAACGTCCTGCCGGTTCCAAAGATGACAGGGACAATTGTTTCCAGGGGCTCATTCTCATTCAAATAGGGATACATTCAAATACCTTTGAATTCTCTAACTTCAGTGGTGCAGCCTGGTGTTATCCTGCTCAGGGAGTCACCATGCAGTCCTGACTCATTCATTACACATCTGAATTCCCAGTATGTTAACAGGAGTTTCTCAAAGAGCCGAAGGATTAGTTTAAAAATATGACACTCCTGGGTTTATCAGGTTTTATCCCAGATTTCTTGGGATGCTAGGAGTTCCCTGAAAGATGCCCAGATTACTGGGAATTCATAGTGCTCATGATCATGTAGGATGTATCCAGCATCTCTCTTCAATACTATACAAACTTTAAATGGTGTAATGCCCCTTGAAATGCTAATAATTTCTTTTCTTCTTTCTTATTAAGTTAATTCAGTCCCAGACTGACATACAGCTATATAGTTTCATATATACAGTATACACTTGGTGGTAGGTAGCCAGTGCTTGTTCACAGAACCTTGCTGTTCTCTAATGAATCTATATGCCCATATTATTATTTCCATGTACTAGAAGCTGCTCTGCAGCTTATGACATGGCATTAGCTGTAATTAGCACCAAAATATGGAGCTAGTGTGCAGGACACGGACAATTCTTTTGCTCCAGATGCTGTATTCAAACTGCAGTGGTCCATTGAAGAAGTAGAGATAACCTAAGGAAAAGGAAAGTTGAAATTAATTAAGCCTGAGAAAACTGTATTGTCCCATTAAAATTATCCTTCAAATAAAAATTATCTTGTTTTAAATGCAATCTTTTAGTATTTAGAATGTTGAGATAAATTTTCAAAAGTCTTCATTCCATTTGACAGACCTGGATCGGTGTTTTAAAATAAGTAATATTTTAATCTAGTGTCAAGCTCTGCATTTTATTACTATACAGCACTTGCTTAGGAAAAGACAGGCTTTGCCTGTTAATATTTAAGACTCTGATTAGGAAACACTTTGAGGAGAGGGATAGGAATGGGCTCCATTTGAAGGAAAGGACACATTAAAATACTTCCATACTAAGCACATCATTTTAGGTTCACTTAGCAAGGAGGTAGGTCTTTTTTGGCTCCTCGAATATGTATGTACACAGTTTATAAAAGCACCTTGGCCAAAGGCCAAATTAGATCAGAAACCTGATTCAGTCAAGAACAGAAGCTTTGATGTGACAAAAATCAAAATTACAAATGACAGAATTTCCCACAGGCCATTAATCTGAAGTTTCAATGACAACTAATTGTAATAAAATTTCATTAGCAGATTACGTACCATTTCTTTGATAGACTGCATCCACTTTATCACCAATTCCTGTGAAGTCTTCCTCTATCAATCTGGGGTAGTCTGCTTCCATAACTTCTGCCTCTTCATCGTAACTATATTAAACACAAAGAAAATAAAAATTCAGAGGATTTGAACATCCTAGGAGTTTGGTCTGTGCCCTTTATATGGTTTGTAGTTACCCACGTCAGAAGTAACCAGCAGCTTTTAGGTGCTTTATGTCAAATGTAATAACGAAACTCAGGGCAACAATCAGGGCTCACTTCCACCAGAAGTTCAATAAACACAAAATCAACAAAGCTACATTTTCAGAACCAATCTATAAAGTATGTATTATATGGAGATGACTGTACCTGGATGTATTGACACTACAAGTCTACCCTGAGGCTGCTTTTCAATTTCAGTTTCACAGAGATACTGAGAAGGGATGGTAATCCCTGGAGACATTCACAGCCAGGCTTGATGGGGCTCTGAGCAACCTGATCCAGTTAAAGATGTCCCTGCTTACTGCAGGGGAGTTGGACCAGATGATCTTCAAAGGTCCCTTCCATCTCAAACCATTCTATGATTCTAATGTCTTAATTACGCATCAGACCTGGCTGTAAGAACTACTGATGAACAGCAAAACCCAGCCATCCTGGGGTGGGATAGATTTCTTATTCTTACAGCACTGACACCATTTTGTGTCAGATAAGCAGCTCAAGGAAGCAAGATGGGAATTTTGGCTAGGAGAACTGACCATATGACAGACTTTCCGGGATTAGAGCACTTTATTCTCCTTTCCTTTCTTTCACCCTTTCGGCTTTTAAAGGCTGTGCCCATACGTTCATAAAAGTCTTACATACAATTTTATGAGTTACTTTTCACAGCTATAGCACCAATGAAATACACAGGCTGGAAAAAAGAACACCACAATCAAGTGCCTGGTTTGAAACAACCTGCTGATCTTTTGATACTTTGAACAGGTTATGAGTAGGGACACACCAGTCTGTCTCCAGCTTACCTCCAGTACTTATTTCCAGTGAAAAAGAGAGTCTTGCCAGTGTCTGTAATATGGACAGCTGCATCTATTCTTTTCATTTCTTTTGGGAACCCCATTTCATATATTTTTTTAGGAAAACCTTCAACTATGTCGTAGCCATTCAAAGCCCAGACTTTCTTTCCTGAAAATAAGAACGAAGTATGCATGAGTCTTTCGTAAAGGCTCAGCTTCAAGAGCAGAATAAAATGAGGATGCCATGATCCCTATTTCCAACTAAGAGATTTTGAAGTCAGCAGGTATTAAACTATTTATGCTAACTATGATCCTAGGCATCTGAGCTTAATTGTACATCTCCCAGTTCACTGAAAACTGTAGAGTTTTTCATGTGATGAAACCAACAGTGTTCAGTTTCTGAGCAAGGAAGGGAGGATGTTTTGTTCTTCTGTTGATTAACTTTACATCACTTACCGAGTTGACTAAATATGTATATTATACTGCCAACAACAACATTGAAAACTCACCCTTAAACATGAACACAAGATCTTTGATGGGATTTTCATAAGCTGCATCTATTTTATTTGGAAGCTCTGGCCAAAAGGACTTAAGTAACACCAGTTCTGCCTCAACCATCTGAGGGTGCAGTCGCCAGAAAAACCTAGTTCAGAATTTCAGAAAAAGAAAAAAATAGTTTATGTTTCTCTCCATACTACAGAATAGCAGTATCTCTGATCTGCTATACTACAATTTATTTAGTGGGGAATTATTTTGTTTTCATAACCTAGAATTTTCAATACATAGAGCCCCTTGTTGACCTTTCCTTTCCTCATAGTCACCTAGCTGCAGACCATTTCTGTCACTCACACAGTGATCATCTCATACAACGGCAAACTTAAATCTGTTTTTCATTTAGAATAAGAGAAACACAGCTGTCCCATGTAAGGTTTCTGAACGTAGTATGACCTTATTCAAATAAATGTATTTTTTTGCATGATGAAGAAAGCTCTGTGAATGAAGAATGTGTACAAATTATGTCAGTCTTCAGGCATATCATCTTCACTTCATATTATTGAGCAGTCAAGTCTGTAATTGTATTATAAATCCTGCCTAAAAAGATACATGATGTAGTTTCTTAAAGGCATCTATAAAGATCTGTGATTATTTTAAATTTATGTCTACTCAAATCTTTAGTAAAAAAATGAAATGGAGTTTTTTCTTTCCTAAATTTTATCCAGTACCCACCACATGACAGTCTCTTTACCTGTCCTTGAAGACCAGCATTTCTCCACGAAGTTCTGTTATTGCATCAAGTGACAATTCTGCATCACATTTCTCTGGTGTTTTGGGATGTTTTGGGTTGGGATCTTTGTCTCCAGCACCTGGAATCATATAGTATGATCTACATTTGACAACATTCATTTTCTTTCTACAGATAACAATATTGAATAGGACATGGAATAGTTCCCAGACAGAATGATGAATACAAGCATAATCGGCAAACTATTTGTACTATAGAAAGCCTGTTCTCACTTTTTCTTCTTTATCCAAATACTTTCATGGACTTTGCAGTTCAGCTGTGATGCAAAGATATCAAATGGACTTGCCTTCTTTATCCCAAGTTTTGAAGATCCCACAGAAGTTTTATTCTTTCCATGATGAAACATGAGTGTTTCTGTTTCTTCTTTTAGACTCTGTTTTACCTTCTCTTTTGAGGCAGTTCAAAAAGTATAAAGACTCTGCTCCCCTACCCCACCACTAAAAGAGACTGCAACAGGCTGCCCAGTGAGGTTGTGGAGCCTCCTTCTCTGGAGACATTCAAAACCAACCTGGACGCGTTCCTGTGTGACCTGGTCTGGGTGATCCTGCTCTGGCAGGGGGGTTGGACTTGATGATTTTTCGAGGTCCCTTCCAACTCCTGAGATTCTGTGATTCTGTGATTCTTCAGTGTTACTTCCTTTATTTTTTTCTCTGAACTATCAAATCTAAGCAGTTTCTGTTCTGAAGTCTGGTTGGCAAGAATCCAGTGAATTGGTCTTAATCAGTCATGACTGTTGTTATTGAACACCTGCAGCTCTTTAGTAGCTATGCTGTGCATCTGTAACAGGTTATAATGACACAGGAAAAATATGTTCTATATTATAGAAACTTACCATAGAGCTCTTGGATCCCTTGCACATCATCATCAGGAAGCACAAACCCACTTTTTCCAGTGTATGTGTAAATTGGAAACATCAGAGCTCCAGGGTCTCTAGAGTGTTCAAGTCCCAGAGAATGACCAAATTCATGGGCAGCAACAAGAAACAAGTTGTACCCTATAACAAACCACAGTGAAAGTAAATGTATATCTCCTGGATTCATGACTTGGACTGATGAACTACCCTTAAAACTCTACTTTAACATATGGGACAATGACAGAGACAACTGGATAAATGGAAAAAATATGTATAAGTGCTTTTCTTTTTCAAACTACCATAAGCTTTGTTTTAATAAGGGTCTAATCAACTGAGTACCTCATAGCTGGTGTTCAACCTAAATTTTATTTGACAATGTTGTTCTGTAGGCAGATTTAGGTTTCTTAAAATTTCTCAGCAACACCAGAAAGCTCTAGGGTGAAGTCTTAGCCCTACTCAAAACAAGAAATTTTTGTCAGGAATTCACCTCCAGTAGAGAGTCCATATTGTTTACAGTATTGAATAAATCAGCTTTAATGCCAGGATCGTGAAATAACAGAGTTCCGAAAAAAAAAATAATGTTTTGTTCTGTTAAATCTCTGTCCTGAACAGGCAAGGTGAAGAATTTTCAAATTAAATGCAAGTAGCCCATTTGCAGCTGAGTTAACTATATTAGATTTCTATAGGTTTCAGTAAGGTAATGCTCATCAGTCTGTGATCAGAAATAGCTGCCCTTGACAGTGATATGCCAAGATGACAAAATGCCTTGTTTGTGGCATTTTTAAAATCATTTCACTTAGGACGCGTATAGCTTAACATTTATGCTAGACATAGGTTATACTTCCATTAATGATTGGAGGCTAAACCCAGCTTCCTATGAGTGGACAGTGAATACAATGATGAATGAACAGCAAACAGGTAAAATAGACTGTTTACAGATATCAAACAGGAAGAAATTGTCCATCTATCATCACTTCAAATAATCTCAGGAACTTCTATTACCTCTAGAATCATCTGACCAGGCTTCATCATCATCAAAATGGGCATCTCCTCCATAGTCTGGACCAGGGGGAAAAGCATGTGCCAGTAATCCAGAGGGACCATCAAAGGGGTAAAAGTCACCATGTTCTATGAAACAACATTCAAAACAAGTAAATCAACTATCCCATCTTATTGGCAGCAATATAGCTATAAATTAAAAATAACTTGTTCTCTGTTACCTTTAGTGCCAAAGGAGATCATTATATCAGCTATACCACTTCGTATTCTGGTGAAGTTGAGTGGTGTCACATCAGACCAAACTTTGAATGCTTTTTTGAAAGCTCTGTCTACTTCAGCACGTCTCAGATCTGAAGTGTAATTCATAATTCTATCAAAGAGAAATATCTCCATTTAAATTGTGTGAATTGAAGAAAATGTGTAATACACTTTTAACTGATTGTACACCTCATTACACTTTTTTGCTTTTTTTCTTCATGTTCTTATCTAAAACCAAAGAGCTCAGCAACTGCATGCAGTATTCAAGACTTAAAAATAACCATTTCTATTTTCATTAAAATAATTCAGAGGAACTTGAAATTATCCAACAGCTTTCAGTAATTTTTTATATTATTATAATTAATAAATTATTATAATCTTATAAATTTTATATTTTTTATATTTATAT
>NW_010172697.1:21907-26426 GCF_000695765.1 Mesitornis unicolor | reverse complement strand
ACACTCCCTCCCAACTCAGTGTGATCTGCAAGTTGTTTCGGTCCCCACAGGCTCAGCACACCCCCATACAGACCTGTCCCTGTTCTTGGTTAGGAGGTTGCGCTCGATGCCCTCCATGAGGTTCTCGAAGCAGAGGTGCATCGCCTGCTGTTTCTCCGGGGGTTGGCTGTTCACTATACTGTTCCTCAAGTCAGAGAAATACTGCAGGGGGACAAGAGAAGGGTGGGTTAATTTTCAGAAGAACGGCCGCCTTGGCTTTGGGACAGGGCATGGATAACAGGGAAGAGGGAGGAAACATGGGACAGCTCTTCAGGTGACTTCTAGTGCCTTTGGAAATGAAAGTGAACAGGATTCACAAGCTGCAGGGGAGGCCTGGAGCCCAACACAACCTCTGCAGTCCCATTTTCTGCTCCTTTCAGCCCAAATTCTCCAGCATCATTCAACCCCAGACCAACTCCTCCAGCTGCAATGGAAGCACAAGTCATTTACCTTTTCATTGAGCAGTATCAAGCCAAGCAGAGGACGAGACATTGACCACTGGTTCCTGCAGTCCTCGAAGATGATGATATTCAGCACTGTCGACAGCATCTGCAAGAGGGAAAGCGAGGTTTAAAGCCAGCCCTTGCATCCCAGCACTCTCCTCACCATGGCACTGAGCAGAGGAGGGCCCAGAGCCCCCATGAAGCGAGCAGAGGAGGACCCAGAGCCCCCATGAACTGAGGAGGACCTGGAGCCCCATGAACCAAGCAGAGGAGGACCCAGAGCCCCCATGAACTGAGTAGAGGAGGACCCAGAAGCCCCCATGAACCAAGCAGAGGAGGGCCCAGAGCCCCCATGAACTGAGGGCCACCTAGAGCCCCCATGAACTAAGAGGAGGACCCAGAGCCCCATGAAGCGAGCAGAGGAGGACCCAGAGCCCCCAGAAGTGAGCAGAGGAGGACCCAGAGCCCCATGAAGTGAGCAGAGGAGGACCCAGAGCTCCATGAAGCGAGCAGAGGAGGACCCAAAGCCCCCATGAAGCGAGCAGAGGAGGACCCAGAGCCCCCATGAAGCGAGCAGAGGAGGACCCAGAGCCCCCAAGAAGCGAGCAGAGGAGGACCCAGAGCCCCCATGAAGCGAGAAGAGGAGGACCCAGAGCCCCCATGAACCGAGCAGAAGAGGACCCAGAGCCCCCATGAATTTTGCTGCAGGCACACGAAGGAGGTGCTGAAAGCTGTCAGGATATTTATTCCTGACATGCTCCATCCTGCTCCAGGAGAAGGATTCTCTCATCTTCACTTCAACAAGGTAACAGCAAGTGTTTAAATACAGAGCACGCGCTCTGGTGCCATGGGGAGCTTCCTCCAGTCCACACGAGGGGCGTCTGTGTTCCCTTCCTCTGCCTCCTTAGGCTAAAGCCAGTATCTAACCCAGCTGGTTTGGAAGATGTAGTTTCTCCTTTTATCCTCAGAAAACACTGTTCCTCGCTCCCAAAAAAGCCTGCTTTTCTTTGCATTTGATCTGCCAGCAAGGACTGAACAATATTCCCTGCTTTCACGTGGGAGTTGTGCTGACGCTTTGACAAGCACCAGCGAGTGATGCTGGGTTAGAGACAGAAATGCACTGAGCAAAGAGGCACATAAAAGTGTTTTGCTCTAAGGTATGGATATCCAGATCCCAGGACAGGGCCCTCTGGAGCAGCAAAACCTCTGGGAGCAGAATTATCTGTCATTAAGCGACACACAGGTACCAAAACGACACAGTTTGTGCTGAGCTAAGCTTGATCTGAGCAAGGAGAATGTCTCAGCTCCCTGTTGATCCTCTGCCATTGCACAAAGAGAAGACAAATCCCAGCAAAGCTCTGTGTGTGTGTATCCGAAATGTCAGGGATGGAGGCAGAGACAGATGGCAGATGTGCTACCAGCTTGTAAAAAACCCCTCCATTATCAAATTGGCCGTTTTGAAGGCAGGCACGAACGCCCATAACCGTATTTCTCTTTAAAACCACCACAAAAGCTCACTCTTGGCTACTTCCTTTCATATCTGCAATGCAAAAATGGTGTTCCTTGCACAGGGAGAGCCAGAGCCCTGAGGCGTGGTTTTGAATCAGACCTAGCGTATGATGAATGTGTAGGAGAGATGCAATACCAGCAAAAAATCCTTGCTGCTCTGGAAAAGCCCCGGGCTCTAGAGCAGGGAGCACGCAGCCTCCACATTACATCATGCTAAGAGAATTCAGGGCTTATCGAGGAGTTTACCCTGCCGTGCCACAACAAGGCCCTGTGCCTTGGGTCTTTACCTGCTGGATCATCTCCGGGTGCTGCTGCATGATGTGCAGGAAGCGGTCGCTCTCCTGGGTCAGAGGAGTGGTCCTCTTCTTGGTGCTGCGAGACAGCTGCTTGAAGAGATAGGTGACAATGTGGTCCAGACAGGAGCAGCAGCCTGTGCAAACCATGGTGTCTGCAGGAAAGGAAAGGAAAGGAAAGGGGGAGGTATTGGGGTACTGCCAGCATTTCCAGATGTACCTGGGCAGGCTCCCAGGGAAACATCACTGTTTATCTGGCTCCTTTTAGGACCCTAAACGTGTCAGCAGCATCACTGACACATTCACTACGTCTGATGTCCCAGCTTTAACAAAGGTGAAACTCCTCCACCCGTGCACAAGGTACGTGAATGGATTTATCTGTTTTTAGCCTGAAATGCATTCAAATCTTCCCCCACTTCCAAATCAAAGCCCTAAGAGCACAAGGGAGAGCAGCAGTAGTTACCTAGTGCAGTGAGGCCTTCTGAAATGGAAGAGAGAATATACATGATTACATGAGGCTCCAGACTGGCTATAAAGTTCATGTGGTCCTGGGTAAGAACTTCCAGCAAGGAATAGTACGACTGGCTGAGCTTGGGATAATCCTGCAGAGAGAGAAAGACTTTTAAGGCCTCACGTAACCACCAGGTAAGGCTTTCTGCTAGATCCAACCCTTTCATTAATCACCTGAAAACTGCTTACTGCATCTCTTGGAAAGAGAACAAACCAACCTCTCTCACAGCATAACTTATGGGCCAGCATATTTTTCCCCCACCACAAGCCTTACAAAGAGGCTCCAGCAGCAAAAGCCCAGCAGGTTCCCAACGCCCCTCTATCAAAACATCTTCCCCCATTGCTTCACTTTTCTAAACGGGGAGTGCTGGCTGACTAATGCCAACGCTGGAGATGCAGAGATAGCACTGGCTCTCTCCAGGTGTCCACAGAGAGTGCCAGATCACACAAAAATCAACGTGCGTGGTGCTGGGCTCAGCACCAGAGCCTCAAAGCTCTGCCACAGAACGGATTTCTGGGTACGAGGTCTGGATAGGAGCAAGACTCTGTAGGTGGACGTCTTCTGTAAGTGCTGATGCACCGAGATCTCTGCCCACAGGCCATGCAGGGAAGAACAACCCTTCGCTTGCAGGAAGTGTTTTTCAGATGGAGCAGCAATTATTTTGCTAATTGCTCTGCTGAGACTTGGGGCGTACCCCGCTGCAGAGCGGAGCAGCAGCGCTGCCCAGCGGGCCCCCTTGGGTGCTGGGGTTGCAGCCTTCACACAGGACCTGTCATCCAGGAGCTGTAATTTCCTGCTGCCTATAGCTGGGGTTCCAGAAAGTGGCACGAGTTCACTCATCTCTGTGATTAAAGCGCTCCTTTACCGTATAATCTTCCAACCCTGCTCTCCCATGTGTGTGCAGCGCCAACCACAGGTGTCAGCTTACCAGAAGGTCGCTGTGAGGGATGGAAAGCAGAAGCTTGATAAAGGTTTGCAGGGCATTGTCCAGGGCATCGTCCCCGTACAGACGGAAGACCCCAAAGTTGACGTAGCTCCCGCTCAGCGCAGCCTTCAGCATGGAGAAGCAGATGGAAATCCCTTTCAGCTTCAAGGCGTAGACTTGATCCTTTGGGACCTCCCCGAGCGTTAGGATACGATTTCCTGCACGAGCACAGCAGCAGATTCAGGATTTCAAGCAACCACATCCGAACCCTTTCTCTCCCCAGGGTGCAGGAAGAACCAAAAGCAGAGCCATAAGTGACTGAGAAGTCAGCCACAGGCACCCAAGATTTAGAGCCCAGCTGAAGGTTAAAAGTGTGGCTCTACTGGGAACCATAAGAGAACCCAACCGCGTGTATTTTTGCTGTGGAAACAGGACAGCACAGGGACAGGGCTGCTCTCCACTTGCTGCCCAGGTTTGCCCACGCCACCTTGCACAAGGGGCTCAGCTGGGCTCCCGCTCCTTGCTGTCATTTCTTTCCTCATATACATGGCACAAACCCTGCCCCTTCTGCTTGCTGCCTACCCAGCACTCCAAGCACAAGCATCTCCCTGTATCTAAGCACGCATTCAGCAAGAGATCTGGCACTGCTCCCCAGCCTGGGCTGGCTCTCGGAGCTGGCGCTGCCCCAGCCCTCGCTCCCCCGCCAAGCGGAGGAGTCAAGGGCAGAGCAGGGCTGCCCGGATCCCACCTGCTCGACACTCACCATACGTCGTTATCATTTTACTCGTTTCTCGGAAGA
>NW_010172697.1:12117-21876 GCF_000695765.1 Mesitornis unicolor | reverse complement strand
GCCGTTCGGTGAGTACACATCGAACTGCAGCCGTTGGGATCTAACAGAGAGACAAGGAATAAACTTGAGCTCAAATCTACCTGGGAGCAAAACCAAAGCCCATGCTCCAGCAGCTCCATGTGCTACTGAGGCAGCCTCCTCCCAGGGCTGCTCCCCAGAGCTGTAACAAGACGCCCTGGTCTGGCAGAAAACACTGCAGTTCATTACCAAAGCCAGACAGGACACAGCCACTTAGGGACAGACAAGCTCTGCTGTCGCAGAAGAAAGGGCCTATATATCACAGCCGTTAGGAATATTACAAATCCTGTCCTGGCAATAGTCACTAGGCTACTGTACACAAACACAGCCAGCATCTTGGAAGCAGCATTGTGGGGCAGGCTGACTAGCTCCTATTCATACCACCACCAGGAATTCAGAGCTTGGCATTTTTTCCCCCGCTGCAGTGAATAGATCTTACAATGGAAGCGCAGCGAGTCGCCCGGTTCACCTCTGAAATAAATGGGTGGACGTATTCCAGCAAGGATCGCCCTGCTGCAGAGATGCCTCTCGGAGGCTCAACTCTCAACGTCTGTGGCCGAACCTCGCGTCCCTTCCACCCGGCTGTGACAACGGGCCCTTCCTACAGGGCTGCGTTCAGATGGCTGCAGGCCAGAGCCACAGCTTGGCAACCTTCCACCGCCAGATTAGGCAGCTTCTGAATTATCTGAACCGCGTCAGAGGTACCTCTCTGCTGGCAAAAAGAGCTGATGCTCTAAAGCAAAAGAGCGGTCATCTGGCTGCCAGACAGAGCAAGGCTCGTTTTAAACACAGGTTTTAAAAATTAACATCAGTCGCCTGTCTCCATCTTACAGTGCTGCCCTTGGAAGCGGATGCTGAACAAATTCAGCGTTTATTGATGGTGTCTCTTGGGTCTGGCTGCGTCATCACACGACTGATATTGAACCGTTACATCTTCCCTACTGAAACAACACCAGTTTCCCCCCTGCCAGCCTTTATAGCATCAACAGACTGAAGCAGAGAAAACCCAAGCGGGCAGCAGCAGCCACCCAAAGGCTGAGGCAGCACAGACATGAATCCCTGGCAGGTGCAGGTTCATACCTGTTATGTACCAGCTCAGCCATCAACTTGAGGACGGGTGTAGTGCAGGCTGGGTCGTGGTACCAGAGCTCGATTGCCCGCTGTAGGATGGGCATGTAGGATGGGTAGCTGCAAGGTGGAAGCTAAGGAGCTTTGTGGCTTTGCATGAAGAGAAAAGGTCACAACTTGTACCAAAAAGGTGGATTTTGTGTGCTGAACCCAAACCTTGCAAAGCAGCTTGCTTAATAAGGTTAACAGAGATGCTGCTTGCTGGGGTTTGCTGTATCACTGAGAATAGTAATATATAATACACATAATATATGATATAGATTATATAAAAGTCTTAAGTTCGTTGAAGGAGCCGCATCCACACTTCTTACATTAGGACAAACCAGAACCAAAGAGGTCTCGAATGAAAGGGAAGGCAGACACCAAGATCTATCACTGCAACAGACAGCTGACCTTCCCCAGTCAAAGAGAAATCTTTGGAGCCCAAATACTGCGCTCTTTGAGCAGCTCTGCTCTCACCAGGACAAAGATACCGACCGCTGTTGGCTTTAGTGAGCAAGAGGAAAGCTTTTGTTGCTGCTGAGACACAAGCATCCCATTAAAGGTCTCTGTGCTTTACAGGTCAAATCTCTTCAGGTCCAATTGGAAAAACCCCAACAGCTCAGCTTTGAGCAGGTTTCTGGGTTGACTTGGTTGCAGACAGACCAAGTCAAATCTATTTCAGGGCTCAGAGACAGGACGTCGAGTACTACAAAAGTGAAGAGGAGCCCCAGTCAGGACTGAGCAGCGAAAATAGGGCGTTTGGATGCAGTCAGCCAGAGCTGTCCCCTCTGACAGACAGGGTGACTCAAGTTTTAGGGCAGCAGAAGGATACATCCACTCAAAAAGCATCATGAAGCTGGTCTTGGCATTGAAGGCAAAGGCTATTCCCCTCAAGTCTCTCACCAAGCCAACCAAAGTTCTCTGCATTGCAAAAGAAAAGATAGGTTAAAACATAACACACGCATGGATCTCTCCCTCGTTGGCTCCACCAACCCAGAGCCACTTCCCTTCCTCCCATCCCAACAGCAACGCAGCCTTTCTGCGCCGGATGCCAAGCTCAGGTTGACAGCTCTCCCTCTCTAATTTGAGCCAGCACAGTGATAGCACTGGGTATTTCATTTTCAGCAGAAGAAAAGCTATCAGATGAGGCTCACTGCTTCAATTACCAACTACAACCAGACCCCACGGGAGACAAGGCACATCTCCACTTCCCATATACCAGAAGAAAAGCACCTATCACTCTCCAACATCTACTCGTCTCATTCAGAGGGCAGAAATGGCTCTCACTCTGCAGGAGTTATTTGTTCTCTCCTGCCTGTCTGAACTGAAAACGTCAAAGCCCCTCAGGGAAAGCGTAGGGAGAGCTTGGAGAACAGGGAAAGTCCTGCCCAACTTACTTTTGCCTCTTGTTCGTTGAAAGTATTCGTGCTGAACATCTGTGCCACGGTCTCAAAGGCAGCTGTGAGGGGAAGCATGAACTGCTCGTACTGATCCTCATCTTCCCCTGAAATAAAGGAAAAAAATACAGAAATCAGGAGGAAAGAGACTGCACATCCCTGAGGCATGCAGTTCTACCTGTGCTACACACTCAGTGCTCACCCATGGAGCAAGAGGCAGAGACCACAGGTTTCCATACAGGTGATCTATCACCACCAATATCTCACTTAGAGATAAGACTTAGAACAAACCCTGCCACCTCAGGAAAACCTCTGGAATATTATGAAGGCAAAATTTAGCCCCAGTCTTGGTGGTGTGCACCCATAGACTGCCTGTACTCAGCAACGTGGCATCAAACCCACTCCTGAGCTTCTTTCCCTTCCTTTTTCTCATCCCATTTGGCTTCTCCCATTCCAGCATCCTTTCCTGCAGGAGCGTACAGCTCCCTCAATAGCAGGACCTGGCCTGCTGCAGAGCCCAGCATCCGAACCACAAAGCCATTTTGCTCCGATTCCCAGAAAAAAGAGCTGACGTACCTAAATCCACCATGAGAAGACGCCCAAGTGCAGTGTAGAACGTAGTCCGACATCTCATGTCAGTCAAGTTGGACTGATTGTTAATACCCAGGAAGGAAAAGTGCTCACTCTGCAAATGGAAAAAGAGGAGATGGGTTAAAGGGGAACTACCACCGCTGAGGATCCCTCACTCCCCTAATTCTCAGCCTGTGCAAGGCTGAGCAGCAGCGAGCTGCACGGTTATCTTGCTCACCGCTCCACGTCTCCAGCCACCTCGGAGAAGAGGCCAGCAGAGGGCAACAGGCACCGTGCCTGCAGGCCCTGGAGCTGCTCCTATCTGCTGGCAAAGACACCAGCTACTGCCTCTCATCTTGGAATTCCCCAGGACCAGATGAACAAGGAAGTCCTGCTTTGCTTCCAGAGCACAGAAGCAATCAAGGGATCCTTCAGGCATTAAAGTTGCCAAAAACCAGCCCTCTGCGGGCAGATCCCCTGTTACTCTGCCCACATTCTTCACAGCAGCCCCAGATAACGCAGTCTGGATGCAGCTTCTGGGCCTAACCCAGGATGTGGGACTGGCTGCAAAGTATCCCCTACGCAAGGAATACAGCACCTCGCTCAACCAGTCAGTGCAAACCTTCTGGTGCTGGGAGTCCTATCGCCACAGCATCGCAGCATCAAATGACCACACGCTCCGAGAGGGGAGTCAGAAATCTGATACTTTGCTGCTGGCTTCCAGTGGCTTATGGGAACATTTTTGATTTCAAGCCTGCATCCCAGATCCTCAGCGACTCCACAGGGAGCACCGTATCAGCAGCGACAAAGGAACAAAGCTGCTATCCTGACCACGAGCGATGGCACTTCTTCCAAATCAGCACTTTCAGAGTGAAAGCTGGGGCACTGAAGTGCTGTTATATTTTGCATTAAATTGCATAAACAGTGCTCGCTGCTGTCTGCCTGCTTGTACAGCCCCTCAAAATTGAAGGGCAGGCTTTGAACAAAGCGATGTGGAACACACACCACATTTTCTAGAGGCTCATCTTGTACCATGGAAGCATCTGGGAGACAGGTAAACTTCAAAAGCGTGCCCAGGTGTCAAAATTTGGGGATTATCTCAGCTGCACAAAGGCAGACAGAGGAGCTGGCTGCGAGACGAGAAGCAGAAGGTGAAAGGACTTACCGTGTGATTGTTCAGCATGAACTGTACGGCGCTCAGTTTCACCAGCTTTCTAACACTACTGTATGTAAAGGGGGTGTTAAGGAAGCAGCAGAGTCAGCAGAAAACTTCTTGCAATGCTTGCAAAGCACTTTCCAGGGCAAAGCTGGAAGGTGACTTATGTCTACGTTATTCAACACGTTCGAGCCTCTCTTCTATCTGTTTCAAGAGCAACCACGTTGCATACATCCCTGCTTCAGAGACTCGCAGCGACCAATTTTATTTACTCTGTCAGGAAGAACAAGGCAGTAAAACAGACTGTGACTGTCAACAAATTGACCCAAATTATTAAAAACACCCTACAGTATTATAGTCATCTACTGCAATTCCCAGCTAGGTGAGACGTTGACCAAGCACTCGCACTCTGCTCTTCTCACTACCCCAAAGACGAAGAGGATCAGGAATCTGTTACATGCGGAGTGCTCCTGTTCCAGCCGAGCATCTGGGTCACTCTTCCCCCGCGCCGAGGTTTTAAGTGTCCTGTGCACCCAACAGCTCTTCTGAAAAGGATATCCAATGGAGAGGTCATTGAGCAGCTGCAGCGTCTTGGAGGTGATAGGCTCGCATCGACCCCAGTACTTCAAGTTGGTGATGCTAGGGAAGAGGACAACAAGGATGGATCAGAGGGGTGTGCTCAGCATCCCCTTTGCTGTGCGGCGGATTCTTCCAGTTCAAAAGTCACCCAACATCATCAGCTCCACCCTCCACCGAAACCACAGACATCACAAGCCACAAAATATTGGTATAAAATTACTGTACTTACATTTGGTTGACTAGAAAATTATCCTTCAGATAATCTTCACTACTTGGGTCCCAAGCTACACTGGCCCATACCCAGGCCCTTGGAATTCTGTGGCACTCCAGGGCTGGTTTCTGCAGCAAGGGTAAGAGAATTCTGCGGCAGTGACTACATGCAGACGTATGCAATTCTGCACCTGCACCATCCACTGTCAGCTGCAGAATTCTAGTAGCCCTTGCTTCTTTTCAGGAGAGCCATTTCACCCCTTGGGGATGGCGCGCAGCCGGGGCGCGCGAGGGGAAGCAAGGCCCCATGCACGTAAAGACGGGGGCGATGCTAAAGCAGCGGAGCCGGCGGCTGCACGACGCCAGGCGCAGGGCACTGGGCGTCAGCGTTGGAGCTACTGAATTGGTTCAAAATGCCAAGGAAGGCTGCCAAAGCCTTGACAAAAAGCCAGTCGACAGGTTTGGAGCTGCCAAGGAATAGGCCGAATAGAGCATCTACCAGAGTGGAAGAGTTTTAAGGAAAGGCTTTGTGTTACTCTGGTCCTGATCAGCACAATTTGCAAAGAAAACCTCTGAAGGAGCAGTCCCCTCCCCATTGAGCTTTCGTGGCTGGTGATTGCCAATAGTCAAGTGATAGGGCACAAGTGCTTGCGGCTGGTCCCCTCTCTGACTTTGCTTTTACTAAGCAGGCACTGGAAAGAGAATCCATTATCCTGGTGTACGGCTTATTTTTGTGTGTCTCCATAGCCCAGGCTAGAATCCACGGTGGATAAATCAATCCTGGATATTGTGCGTGACTTAAGCCCTGATAAAAGCTGTCATTCTCTCGAGTAGCCAGATGTTACTAGCTTTAGACTGAACAACACTCCCTCACATTCCAGTTTTCCCAGTTACACCTTCAAATAAACCCTGGAACCTCTGATGCCTGCAAGCAGGAACACTTACATTTTTCCTATGAAGACGCTCAGGACCATCGTCTCGTCGTTCAAGCCCAGGACCTCTGAGAGACGGCGGTACAGCTGGAGGGGAGAAAAACAGCACCAATTTAAAAGCCGTCAACAGAGCAAGTAAAAATCAAAGATTATTTGGTCTTTTTTTCACTTGTTCTCCCTTTGTGGCACACATGCCTGGGAGCGTGTGCGTGCTCTGGGCTTTCCCAGATCAAACGCTTGTGATCTGATCCAGACCAGCACTTGCCCTGATCACTGCTACCTCGACTCTCTCACTGGTCACAGCAGGTTCAGATGCTGTACACGGTATATTTTTCTAATTTAAAAAAGGTATTTTGCATCTCTAAAGATGCACCAAGGCATTTAAAGCTCAGTACATCTACAGTTGCCTTGTGATGAAGAGAATGGGTATTTCTCTTCACTTTGGAGCCAAGGAAGCAAGGCACAGATGCCAAGCTCAGGCCCCTCATGGTGTACGAGGTGGTGCGACTCGCACCCTTTCACAGGTCTATGGGCTTAAGGGACTCATTTGAGGTCACAGCACAGACCTGGGTGACAAAACTGAACCCAGGTATCAAGTTCTAGGTCACTGCCGTAGTCACTGGCTCCTTCCTGACACATACAGAACAGAGCATTTCAAAAACAGCTCAGGGTCTGCAACATTAACACTGGACACGCATCCAGAAAACGCAGCAGACAGGTCTCCGAAATGTTTTCAGCTACGGAGAAGAGAAAACAAGTAACGCCACTTGTTTTCATGTAAAAAAGGAAGCAATTACTGGACTTCACATCCCTAAAGAGACACAGCAAAGGGGAGTGATTACCTTGGAAGACTTCTGCACCTGATCTCCAATGTAGATCTTGCGGAACTGCTCGAAGAAGCTCAGCATGGCGAGCTCCAGCTTCTCATTGCCGGCCTGCGCCAGACGGGAGTCCGTCAGGTTCATCAGCTGCAGCACTCTGCAGAGGTGGGGAAAACACACCTTGCTGAGGGGCACTGGGACAGAGGAGGGGGTTCTGGCACACGGTGGGGTTTGCAGGCTGCATGCATTGGTATTTTTTTTTTTACTTTCTGTGGGCACTGCTGTTTTGGGTCAAGATCTGACACAACTGATAACAAGACACTGACTAGGGCATGCCTCTCTTCTGTACAAGGCCAATACAAAGCTTTTGCCACCCTTCTAACAGGGATGCAAGGCTTTGGTTTTAATCTGCTGCAGAAGTGAGTTCTGGGTGCCTTAGCACTTACCCGGTGACGGGTCCATTGTGTTCTCAAACTCCCCTGAGAAACCTCTACCTGCTCCCCTCACAAGAGCCCGTCTCTAAACACTCCCAGCTCAGCTTTTGTTGTGAGCCCTGCGGAAACAACGCTGTGACCGGTGCACGGGCTCGACGAGCAAACCTTGCTGGCGAGGGAGGGATTTTAGGGTAAATAACACATGCAGCAGAACAGGAGGGGACAAAAAGCAAGGAGACTTCTTGGTAAGTGCCACAAAGCATGGAGTAGGACTGAAGATAAAACATAAATAGACTTCTATGAACTGGTATCAAATATGCTGGCACTAAAGGTAGCTGAGATATATACGGGGACTCACTACCAGCTTCCTTATGCTCATGGCATAGCTCCTGCTCCTGCCCCTAGCTCCCAAGCAGAGCCACTGGGCTCTGGAGCAGAGGGCACTCAGTGACTCAAGGTTGTAGCTGCATGTCCTCACATCCATGGAGTAAAGCTTGCACTGGAGAGGATTTACCATCCCGAAAACCCAGCACGTGTTAGATGACATTATAAAGTCATAACAGCTATAGAATACAATCAACATTCACAGCGTATTTACGGACAAAACCCACTTTGGATTATTACTAGAGAAAAGACTTTCCCTCCCCATCCCAGCAAAGAATCATCATGCATTTAATTCTCTCCAGTGCATGCATTTAAGCCTGGTATAATTCCCCTCTTATATGCTCTTCCCCTCTCATTCTCTTTCTTATAACTCAAATTTCCCAATTTAGCCAAGCCACAGCAGAAGTTTGCTGACTGGCTCTCCCCAGAGCCGCCAATCTCCTCTTTCAGGATGGCCAAATCCACACTGCTTTTTTCAAAGTAAAAAGAGGGGAAGAACATGGTGGAAACTCCACAGCAGCAATTATTTGGTCAGCTTCAAGAAACGGCGCAGCTAGAAAAGGGTCAGCATCCCTACCGACAGACCAACTCGCCATCCATCGCATCCTGCTCATCCGTGCTGGCGAACGAGACCCTACCACCAATCACCGCCCCGATAATATAGACGAGCCACGTCAGGCGCCCTGCAACCAACAGAGGACATCAGAACCGAGCATGTCACACGTTACACAGAGGAAGCTGAAGAGATCTGCGTTTTATTCTGGCAAAGGGAGGATGTGCAAGGAGTATCTCGCTGCTTTAGTGCCCACCTGTACCAAAATTACTCCATTTTCCACTTGGTGGAGGACAGGCACGGCTTCACTAGAAAAGAAAAAGGAATGCCAGGGCTGTCGGGAAGATTTTCATTATTTAAAGCTATTTTGCTGCTGAAAGCCGCTTGTAAAACTGTGTTCTGTGCATTTAAACATGTGTGGATGTCAGCAGGCAGCATTTATTCTTTCAAAGTATGTGTGGCTGGTGGAGAAGTCAACATCACACGGAGTTTTGACCGCACCAAAACAACCAAAAAGCCCCAGACTGCGTTGGATCAGTCAATCCTGTTTCAGAAGAAAGAGGAAATAGGTTTCCATATCTGTGCTGATGTGCCCAGCTCCTCCACAAAAGGGGAAGCCAGTTATGTTAGCAGAGAGGGGGCATAACACAGCTACAGCTGAACCTCCAAAGCAATGGCTTCTTCAGGCCCAGTGTGAAGCAATTCCTACACCAACCAGCTGTGCAGGCACAAAACCTCCACGCTGAACCCTCCCAACACTGCGGGCAGATACCCCACTCCCAGTCACTCATTACCAACCACCAGCTGAGGGTTTCTGCCACATAACCAGTGGGGAGGCTCAAATGAGCACTCCAGATCCTGCCTCAGACAAATGAGGGATGGGGCGGGCAGTGCTGACCACCTGCAGATGGGGGAACATCCTCAGGAGTTGTCTTTGAAAGACTGGGCAAGGAGATGCAGTGCATTTCCCTCAGAAAAGGCATGGGGTTTGTTGTAGGACAGCAATATCTTCAGCCAGCACTGCTGGGTGTGTTGGGAGGGTCTGTCCACAGCCAAAAGTATTCTACACTATACGGGCATCTCTCCAAGGGAACGTTTGTGTGAGCTGCCTCCTTGTTTCTGGATTTCATAGGCTTCTGAAGTGCTGCTTTTGGGAACGGGCAACCTACTGCAAGCCCACAGGCCACAGTTGTCCGAACACGCTCACCTTCCTGTACCGCGAGGTCCATGGGGCTGGCGGTGGCGCTCTGCAGCAGCTCCTGGTAGGACTGGGCTGACTGGTCAAAGAGCTGCACCAGCAGAGCGCAGGTCTTCTCGTACTCGCACCGGCCGATGGTGGAGAGCTGATCCAGCTGCTGCTGCACCAGGCCAGTATCATCCAGCGGATCCTCCAAACCATCCCTAAGCAGCCAGAAAGCAGATTAGAAAAGGACTTAAAACACAGATAGCTTAAACCACAACATGAGCGCGTTTCTGTCAGGTAGAGGATGCTCTCCTAGGCACAACTCCAGCGACTGAAGGCTCTGCCTCTCCTATTTGTCACGATGAAGAGCTACACGGACTGATGTAATCATCTGATCATTACTGCGGCCATA
>NW_010172697.1:0-12086 GCF_000695765.1 Mesitornis unicolor | reverse complement strand
GGTTCAGGTGGGAACACCATCGTGACTAAGCTCTTTGTACGTCTTCAGCATTTATCCAGGTCTTTGAACAGAATGTGCAGTGCCAAGAGGAAGGTTTCTGTCTGGTTGCATTTGTATAACAAAGCTCTCTCAACGTTTTACTTGCCTTTTCCTCTAAACACATTAACCTCAACCACACGGTCATTGCAAACACCAGAACTAGCTAAACCTGCCGCTCCTCCCTTGCGTTGCCAGACACCTAAAAAAGGATAAGCCAATCAGTCTTCCTTAAGAGAGACATTATTTTGCTGTATCTGACCATTAGTTGGCCATCAAATACAAACACACACAGGGTGGAATTCATCCCACACAAATTCAGGCACTGCAATAGTCCTGGAGGCTGCCCCTACGTTCAAAGGGCAGAGAAAAATAAAGATACTGAGATACTTCTAGGTATAATTTGTGCCATCCTACAGCAGAGATCTAAATATTAGGTGAGTCACACTTTGCATCCTTACTCCTCTCTGCTACAATGGCAATTCAGAGTGTAAATGGTAAGCTGCTGGGTATGATGCTGGGTAAGATAATTTTAATATGTTGGAGGCCACTCAGATCAATCTCAGCCACTTGAGCCCGAGCAAGGCATAAAAAAATTCAGCTTAAAAAAGAAAAAAACCATCTTTTTAAAATTAAATTTGGAAGAAGAACACACTGGAGCCTTCTCTGGTGCCGACAAGCAGAAGTGCTGCCACCTCTCTGCTTTTCCTTACCTCAAAATGATGTGCACAGACTCCAGCCTGGACGTGATGTAGGCTTTCGTGACTTCTGGCGTGTAGGTCTCGAGCATGTGAGGCTCAGTGGCTTTAACGTAGGGCACTGACGCAGCCAGCCGCTGCCACAGGCTCAGGAGATAGTGAACGCTGTTGGGTGCAAACTCCCAGTGCTACCAGGAGCCAAGAGAAAGCAAAAACCAGTGAGTTACGGCCCTGATTATTTTACCCGTATTATTTTAACTCACGTAGCGACATCTGAAAGCTTTAACGATCTGATTGCCAATTTTAGCAATGAATTTCACTGAATTCACTGGGCATTATCAGCATTCAGTGAAGACTTAAAGATAATCCCGAAGGCCCAGGCTGCGTTGCTGAGCCAAAGCCTCTGGTCCCAAACTACCGCGGGGCTCATAATGTGGCACGCTGCAGACGGCTCCCCAAATAACACAGTTTAAAGCCGTTTCCCAGTTAAATATTAAAATTTCACAACCAAAAGCATTATGTAAGCTATACAGTTTTTTGAAACCATATTCTTTCTGTGCAGGGGTGTAGTTGCAGGCTGCAGACCAATGGAAAACTCCGTGGGAAAACTGCTTGATATTCCTCTTACTAGCAATCCCTGCAACTGCATTTGAATAGTGAAGTGATACAGAACTCTAAAAATAAGCCTTATTTAACAAGGTTGGGTTTTTTTTTCCCTCCCTGCTAGGACATGGAAAGGCTCTGGAGGCATAGCAACCCTGCCTACCCCCACACACTGCTCCTGCTCCATTCAGGAGGAATTCACACAATAACCGATGCTACGCCGCAGGGTAACGTCACAGTCTGCGGGGGTTTCTGGTAAAAATAACACCCAGCGATTTAAGGGGCAAAGAACAGACAAAGAGGGTTATAATCTTGCTTCAAGAGAAGACAAGGGGCATCAGTACCCATCCAGGGTAAGGGAAACCCTTTGGTACCTGCAGGCTGGTCACGGTGAAGTTGGCAATGAGTCGGATGACCTCGGGGTAGTTCTCCACCTTCACCAGCTCACCCAGTTGGTAATTGCTTTTCAATCGGGCCAGCAACCGGCAGAACTCATGGTAGTTATTGGGGTCTGACAAACTCTGAGAGGAGAAAGGGAGGAGAATTGAGAAACAGCACACGGCAGTCAGCTACAGGAGGTGCAGATCTGTGGTGGACTGGTAGGAAAAGAGCAGCCAGATGTTGCCCCCTTCTCCCCAGTGCCACAAGTAGGACACAAACATTAGGAAGCATTTTCACAGAATCCCAGAATCCCAGACCGTTAGGGATTGGAAGGGACCTCCAAAGCTCATCCAGTCCAATCCCCCTGCTGGAGCAGGAACACCCAGATGAGGTTACACAGGAAGGCGTCCAGGCGGGTTTTGAATGTCTGCAGAGAAGGAGCCTCCACAACCTCTCTGGGCAGCCTGGGCCAGGGCTCTGTCACCCTCACTGAGAAGAAGTTTCTTCTCCAATTGAAGTGGACCCTCCTGTGTTCCAGTTTGTGTCCGTTACCCCTTGTCCTATCATTGTTTGTCACCGAGAAGAGCCTGGCTCCATCCTCGTGACACTCACCCTTTAAATCTTTATAAACATGAATGAGGTCTCCCCTCAGTCTCCTCTTCTGCAAACTAAAGAGCCCCAGCTCCCTCAGCCGCTCCTCAGAAGGGAGATGCTCCACTCTCTCCATCATCTTTGTAGCCCTACGCTGGACTCTCTCCAGCAGTTCCTGTCCTTCTTGAACTGAGGGGCCCAGAACTGGACACAATATTCCAGATGCGGTCTCACCGGGGCAAAGAAGAAATTTCTTCACAATTTTTGGTGAAGAAACTTGATGCAGAGGAAGTGGAGACAATTCCACTGACTGCACCTGAAATACTGACCTGTGGGTTTTCCAGTATTCGTTTGACTCCGTCAACGAGATGAGATAAAAACTTTGCTCTTTCCGCATTGTTGAAGAGGGATCTGCGTACAGAGGCTATCTGCACCAAGCAGGATAAAACCTAACAGGGGCGAAGAGAACAAACCGAAAAGGAGGGATTAGAACATTAAAAGGAAAAGCCCATTTCCTTTTCACGACGCAAAGTGTTGAAGTCCGACGCTCCTTTGCGTGCTGCACAACAGCTCCTCCACCTTTGCAATTCTGCGTTGAAACAAATTCGAGCAGAGATAAAACTCACCCAAACTTCTGAGATTTAAATCTTAAATTTAAGGCTGGTGGGCAGGGTTTTAAGAGCAGTGCAGTCAGTTATGACCAGCACCCTACGATCCTTACCCAGAGGCAAAGCCCTGCTCCCTCTGAGCACTGTAAGCACTACCTGCTCATCCGCTAAGCCTCTCGTTCCTGCTGGCTCTTACATTTACTGATCAAAGAGGCAGGACAATTAAAAGGCGTAATTGCTTCAGATTTCTATTCGGTAATGAAAGAAGGAAAAAAAAAAAAGGAGTCTCGTGCTGTTCAAATCTCTCATGAATATTTGAGGCTCTAAAATTCAGAATTACCAAGCAACTCTTCAACATAATGAACAGCACGGAGAGCCTCGGCGGAAAAAACACTTCAGAAGGACCCCTCCCTCCGTAGCCAAAGGGCATGTTGTCATTGTGGCATTCATTAGGAAAAATACTCATCCGATAGATAAATGCCTGGCAGGCAATTTTTTTTTTTTCTCTTCAAGAAGAAATAATCCAACTTTTAGTTCAGTTGTGCTATTGGCCATTTCATCCAACTGGGACGTGGCCTAGTTTTAAAGTGTGGAAGGGGAAATTACATTCCTGGGTTGCGCTCCCTACTCGCAGTGCGGTTTTAGGATCAACTTTTCAGCACAGTGGAAATACCATAAGCTACATCCCTCAAAAAGGGCTTACTGAAGAGCGAGCAGGCAGGCTCTAAGCCACCCAAGGACAAAAGCGGGTTGGATTTCCAGCAAACAAGCTGCTTTTAGGTCAAATTTAAACCTGCAGATGCATCAGAACTATCAGCAGCAGCGCAGGAGCAGCCTCCCCTCTGTCGCTGCAGCACAAAGCGGTGCCATCACAGCACAGGATGCTGTCTGAAGTCAGCCCAGGGCATGTTATCCAACAAGAACAAATGTTTTCTGTAAGGAAAATAAGCTTTAAACTTACCAGAGGAGAAAATGAAGGAGGGATGGAATGATAAAGATCAAAAAACAACTGAAGGGTCGAAGAATCCAAGAATGCTGAAAGAGAACAGAGCCTTTTACTGAGAACACCTCCACTCACTGCTTTCCACAGGCCTAATGCTTATCTTAACAACAGCATGTGTGCCTGTCACATGAAGTACCACACCATAAGAAGTTTTCCAAAGGATTTTACACTTTTAGAAACAAAAGTGAACCCGCCGGTGCTCGGTACCGAGACAAAATTACAGGCAAATATTTTAAGAATGCAATCTGTGAAACTGCCTGTGAAACGACTGGGGAGGGCAGCAAGGATGTTGAGAACAGGTGCTGAGCTGTTTGCTGTTTACATTTTCTTGAAAAAACAATTTACTGCTTCTTGAACTGGCAGGTGTAAGACTGAAAAGGTACTGGTTTTATAGCTCACAACAGCCAACCCAGACTGCATTTGCAATCGCACTAAGGAAAGGCTGGATTTTACATGTGGTACTGTACATAAACGTTGATTTTTTAAGTAAAGGGAGGGTTTCAGCAAGTCACCCATGCTTTTAGGTGGTATGCTGTGGATTAACCCTCTTTCTCCAGCAAGATTACCTGATCTCCAACTGGTTGGGATCTGCACAGTGCAAAGATCATCTGAGGACTCATCTGTCGATGTGCCAATGAAATCAAAGTTCAGGCAGTTATGTGTGAGCTTAAGCAGCTGCATGAGCAGACCGTGCTGGCTTTCATCGTTCAGATTCAGGTTCTTCCCGGAAGCCTACAAAATACATCGGGTTAAAAAGAGTAAAAAGAACAAAGATACCAAGGTGACAGCTGAGTTTGAGGCAGCAATTCACCTTCAAACAGGATGTGGCAGTCACAAGGATCGCAGGCCACAAGCAGCAACCCCAGCTATCACATGGACAGCCAGCCTGTGTATTTACATAGGGCAGATAAATAGGCACTGCTTTCTCTTTCACTGGGCTTGTACTGCACAGGAGGAAAGCAGCCAGGCTTGCCAGCTTGCAATTATGCCACGAGATGCAGGAGATAAGGAAGTTCTTATTAAGGTTAAACACAAGAATACATTTTCTGCCTGACAAGCACTTAGCAGCAGGGAATCCTGTTGCTCCACCTCACCCTCGCATGGAAATGAGTGCATTCACTTGTGCTGCACAGAGGGTCTGTGTGAGCTCTGCTCTGGTTACAGCGCTCTGCTACGGGCAGGGAAAACCTGGATACTCTCAGGTGACACAAAGAACTCGATGGACACGAAATGTTGGGCTGTTTTGCTGCAGTTTAAATGTAGTGCTCAGGTCTGGACTCCAGGGACAGGCCAGCCTATCCATCCTTTGTATTACTGCTCTGTACCGAAAATTAACTTCTTCCAGCTTCAGTCTACTGCAAATAACACATTGCATCGTGCCAGTGCTTGCTTCTTTCCACAAAACTAGAGGAATCTGGTCTGGCCTCCAGGGACAGGCCAGCCTATCCATCCTTTGTATTACTGCTCTGTACCGAAAACTAACTTCTTCCAGCTTCAGTTTACTGCAAATACACATTGCATTGTGCCAGTGCTTGCTTCTTTCCACAAAACTAGAGGAATCTTTTCATTTCTGAGACCTCTGGACCACCAAATGCACCTGGAATAAGCCAATGAACTCAAAAGTTAACAGCTCAGGAGGACGGGTGCATGGGAAAGGCTGACTGCTGACTGCTATTGCGCAAGCCTTGCTTCCTTTAGAAACCAGGAGGAGAAAAAAAGATCAGATCACACCCACGTCCCCACATGTGTTACTGACAGAACCAGAGCTGCTCATTTGGAAATACCTCTTAAATAAAATCTCCCTTTCGCTCTTTGTGCGATTTGTCAACTCTGACACCTCCCGCAGCTGGAGGGATCAAAGTCACACTAATCAAACCGTGCTGCTGCCGCGCAGGTTCTTGGAGCAGGCTCCCTCATAAAGGGCTGTTCTTGAAGGCACCATTAGAGCTGCAGTTTAGCTTTTTAGAAAAGAAGAAATCCCATGCAGAAACAAGCATTTTCTCCAGATAATCTATCCGCTTACAGAATACACACGTGCTGCTTGGGCTGAACGAAAAACTGCGTTTTCTGGGGGGTAAAAACCAACCCTACCAACAGAGCATTGCTGCCTTGTCCCAAGATAAGTACTTTTAAAGCAAGTTAACTCATGTGTGATCATTAGCACAAAATAAAAACCTGGGCAACACAAGACAGTCTCATATTTGTCTCATGTTAAAACATCAGGGACAATCTTCAGTCTCAACCCACTAAACACATCTTTTCCAGTGTTTTTTCTCTTACCATGTGGGTTTTAAACTGAGGTTGAGAAAAGAGACAAGGACTCATTTGATAGGAAACCTCTCTGCCAGTACCGTAAATCAATATTTAAAATGGAAACCAAACATCTCTTCTCTTTCCTGATGCTTTAAGACAGGAAAGTTTAACCCAAGCCTCATGGTCCAGGCATGTGTGTTCAATCAAAACCGTGTTTGTGTCATGTTCATGTTTTTTTCTCCTTAATCCAAACCTAGGTCAAAGCTTTCTTGAAAAACAAGTCCAGGACAGAGCTTTTAGGACAAGAGCACTGGTTCCAGGAGTTACACCATCCCAAGGTCTGCTACCCCCAACATACAGCCCCCAAGAGATGACAAACAACAGCTTCCTTACCTGTTTCAGTAAGTTGCATGACAGTGTGAAAATATCAAACAAGGATGAATCTCGGAAGGAAGAGGCTATTTTCCTGTGCTTGGTCAGTGGATGAGTGGTATCCGCCTGAGCAGAGAGAAAACCAGCGCTTAGAACTGAAGGGCAGAGGGGGAACAGGACCAGTAGAACCAGTAGGAACCCTGCCAGGCACTGGGATATGAAGGTTTCCCTCCCCAGAGCGATGCCACAGCAGCTGGGTAAACCAGGGCATGTGCTGCTACTGTGGAACTGTGGATAAAAATCACACTGCTGAGGACAGGACTTTCCACCTACAATACTTGCCCTCGAGTTCATTTAAACCTCTCCCAAAGCAGCACAACAGCAGTATTTTCAACAGCACTTAAGTAATTTTAGAAATCTGAATGCTGCTTTCTAACGTGCTCCCAACTCCGAGGAGTCAAGTCCTACCTGAAGCCGCTGGGCAGACACATGGACAACTACTAGCAATTATAACTCCCCTCCCGAACCTGCACAGATAAGAAGAGAACTAGAAGGAGGGTTAACCAGTGACAGCCAGTTTGGACTTAGCTGTAGCTGTTAGAAACTCCAGTTCTGGACCTCTTGCCCTATGACATATGATCTAAGAGGCAAATACACACATATTGCTTTATACGGGATAACAAAGTCTCCAATTGATTCGACCGATGCACTCTAGCATGGGCCAGCACGGGCGAGCAGCAGCACAACTGGTGTCACTTCACAGATTATTTTCTAGGAAGAGGAGAAAAGGGAAGCGACATTTCACACCTTCATGTTTATTTAAACACAGGCTGGCAAAATTCTGCTTGCCCAGGGTGAGTTATGTGATGTTGGTTATCACCACGCATCTGGGATGGAGCCTTCTCGCTGCCCAGTGCGGAGGCACACAATAAATCACCATTTTCTTTACATATTTGTTGCTATTGGTCTGTTAACCTTAAATATGCACACATCTCAACCAGTACTGCAGGAACCAGTACAGCTCGAACCCCTACAGACCTCACTTTAACGTAGTAACCTTCACACCAACCCCACAGAGGATGCAGACACTCTTGTCTTACATTATAGGTGAGAAAGAGAAGCTCTGCATCACCCAATAGTTGGTGGCAGGTAAGAACCGGACCTAAATTTATCAGCTGGTCCAACAACCCAATTATCATCCCTCAGCTCACACTATAAGATTTCATGGTTGTTAAGAAACTGAGCATTATTTACTCTCTCCACGGTTATTACAAATCTCACGTATTTCTGAGCTTGTGGCAGATGAGCACTTCCCTTTTTCTTCACCACGAGATCACAGAGCTTAGATCACTGAAGCTCCACAAAGCAGCAGACACTCGGTGCCCCCGGGCAAGTCTGTGCACTACTTACGGGATGAAGACTGATACTCAAACCGGTTACCAGCACTCTATTTGATTTGTACTGGGAGCTTTTGGAACAAAAGCTTTAGTAAACAGAGCTCTAGAAAATTCGGCTGTCATGCAACGTAGATGGAAGTTTAAACAGTTCTTCAAAACAGCCTAAGAGAAGCCCCAGAAGGGTTTTTTGGGTGGGTTTTTGCTATGTACGCACACATGACCCCACTGTGGTGAGTGGGCACGCTGGCAGATTTATTAGTTTGCAACTAATGGCAGTTTTAGACTTTCCAAGATGAGTCACTGAATGCAGCCCCATGCAACTGCTGGCATGAAGCACGTTGAGGAGTGAGCAGTGAACTCATTTAATATCTGAGATATTATGGAGTTTTTTGATGGGTCTCATTGCTTGTTTTAGTCTGGAGCTGGGACAGGTGACAGTTTCTGTGCTGACCGCTCTCCTGCAAGCAGAAGCTGTAGCCCTGTACAAAGATGCTGATAACAAATATTGATTTATAGATTTGCTTTCATCCTCGGTGCAAGGAAGTGAAGGACCGGCCCTCTGCAGAGATGGAGTCAGGGCAAGGAACTGGACACAGTAAGAAGTCATGGCTGAAGAGTCAGGAGGAGATTTATGGGTTCAGATTTACTGATCAGGCCAGGCTTGAGGCATGAAAGTGAATTTGGGGTCTGAACTGGATGCAGAAGTCATTCAGATTACAGCGCAGGGCTCGGGAAGTTCAGAGGTGCTGAACTCCATCAAGGCCAGCAGGAGAAATTGGTGCTTTGCCCTGGCCAGGACAAAACCTTCTCCATTTCCAGTTCTGAAAACAATTGGTAATCATCCTTCAAATCCCACTCCAGGATCTCTCTGTTTCAATGCCTGGATTAGTCAATATACCAGCAAAAATGAAAGATTAGTTCCCTTAGTAAGATATTAAAATCAAAATACCTATTATATTTGGTCCTTTTAGCAAAATTAGAGGCATTTATAGGCATGGCAACCCTCACACTGCCTTAGGACCATGGTAGCCCTAAGTGTGCTCAGGGCCTGGGCTGTGTCAGGGACTCAGCACTCAGCCCCAAACCAGCAGAATTTGAGAATTACCTGCTGGGAACGCTACAAAATTCAGTACTGAATGAAAAGGATGCTTTAAAAATGTGGATAATTTGATAAATCCTCTCTGTTTCATCTCCCTGGTCCATAGAGGAGGGCACGATCCATTCACTTCTTGGCACAAGGACACCACAAGCTGCAGCAATGCACAGAGGAGCTGGGGATGTCCTCACGCTCGGGGTTTGTCCTCGCCAGGTCAGCTTGGCTATTGCTTAGCATTGCTCTTTCCTTTTTCACCTCGGATTACACCAAAATATGAGAGGAGATGGAAGATGTCAGTGAAACAAAACAGTTCCTCAAGACAGGAGGTTTCAGCATCTTACCACAAAAGTGGGTGACTAAAAAGAACAAAACGAAAAGAAAAAGACCCCACCCCACACACACACACACACCCCCCAAAAAAAACCCCACACAACGCACAGACACACAGCAGGACACAACAATATGAATGAGAAAATTGGACACTTACTTCACTGAGGAAGGCTGTAGCACTTACTTGATTAATTTCATTCGTTAGTTGGGACAGGATTGTCACTCCTATGATGCAGTGCTCTACACTATCCTGAGGAGGGAAAGGGGGACAGGGTCAGTCAGCAGCGCCAGGACGCTTCCTAAAGCTTCATCGCCATTCTAAGACCTTTCTGCTTGGAGGATTTCTTGTCTAGAAACCCTTTATCTTTGTAGTATTGCGACTGGAGAAAAGCCCGTGAGCGATCCCCAGCAGAGAATTTCAAATGTGCCTTGTTAAATACTTGATGTGAACAGCGCAACGGGTTCTGAAGAGTTCAGTGACGAGAGCTAACGAAAACGGGCTCGTTTGGTTTCATAGTTCAATCAACATCTGTGTTATGCCCTCACTCCGAAAAGACGTCTGGACGCCACTTAAGCGGGACCCGTCTGGACGCCACTTAAGCGGGACCCGTCTGGACGCCACTTAAGCGGGACCCGTCTGGACTTTAAATAAATTCTGATTTTAATTTAAATTAATTTTAACAGAGGCTGTGGTAAAATGCACAGAAATTTCTGCGGCATGAGTATCAAAGCCGACAGAAGAAAACTCTGGAAAATATAAATTTTTCCTTTTTCCTCCCCATTTTAAGCTCCAGCCCTCGAACACCCCCTCCCCAAACCCCGCTGCCAAGGAGCACAGCCCCTGTCCCCATGAAGGGAGCCCATTCCTCACAGCCTGCCCAGCCTCTGCCTGCACTGGGACTGCCAACGAGGGCCCGGCTGTGAAATTGGGCTGCAACAGACACCTCTTTGCTAGGAGCTGTGAGCATTTATCAAGGGACTGAAGAGAAACAACCTGCATTGTTCCCCTGCCCCAGTTTCTGGTCTGTAACTAATAAATGAGGTTTCCTTGCCTAGCTCCACCTTGCTTTGCACCTTCTGCTCAACTTGCCCTGCTCTCCAGCTTCAAAGACTGAACTCATCTGCAACAGAGAAATTCAAGCACGTTTGAGCTTGGGATTTTTACAGCTTCTTTAATGGCACCATCTCTTGACAAAAACCCTCTGTATTTACATGATAATATCTAGACTTCAGCAGCCAGAAGAGGTAACCTGAGCAAACAGGAACAGACTGTCTCAAACCCAACACAGCAAGCAGATATTCACACCGTTTAATTAGGTTCCTGATTAAAAAGCACACGTTGCCCATGTCATGAGCTGGGAGCGAGGACTCCAGCTCTGATAATTTTGGCTAAAAACATCTGTGAACTATAGGGGACACAGTCAGCAGCAAAGAAAGGAACATGATCTCTAAATTACTTAACTCCTTCTAGGTCCTGCTGCACTGCAGACATCTCTAAATGCCTAAAATGCTATTATTTAGCCTATTTCCTGAATGCCCACGCTCTGCCACTCCAGAATTAAAGCTTTGTACGTATTTACATCTCTTTTTTCCACACTGGGAAGAATTTGTGGTCAACTGTTTTCCTGCAACTTTTGATTTGGGGACAAACCGCAGAGCAAATAAATCAGCATTCAGTGTTAGAGGATTCCTTGATCTCTCTGGGAGGAAGCTTCAGTTTGGAGACAGCCCTTAATAAAAAACAACCTTCTACCTATACGGTCCTTTGGGTTGGGAATGAAACCCTACGCTGTGATGGCAGCACATACATTTATGAAGCATCAGGACTTCTAAAGAAAATTGTTAACAGAGTTTGTGTAACACGCCAGTTTTAGGCTGTATTTTGTTACGATAACTCTGCTAAATATCAAACACTGCTCCCATCACCCTTGCAGTGAGTGAAAGCAAGCCAAGCATTGCACATACTTCCCTCTCAGACAATAAGCCCAAGTGTTTACCATTTTACAGCACGGTGTGTTTAAGCTTGAAAGAAGAATTGTGCAACCGTAACTCTAGGAGATGTCTCTTACCATTAAATGCTAACAGTGGCAGCTTCCAGAAGTAAATCCCTGCCCCACCAAACTTTGAATTATAAAACCTGACCCATCCTGCCAGTTTTCAGCTGCTTAGGCCTTGGGAGTCACTGTTCAATCACCAAATGCACGGATGAAAGACTGCCCAGAGGACACCCGAGGTACAAAGCAACACCTGAAAACGCATGGGCTTTCAAATCCCACAAGGTGTGCGTTGGTCTGACAACAAACCTGACCTGTAAAAACCTTGTGACATCCGTGATCACGTTCCTGAAGACATATTCATCCTTCTGACAGTCAAACCAGCCCAGCTTTGTGATCCTGGCATACAACTGGATTAGTGCCTGCGTGACAAACGTTGCCAGCTTCGGCCTCGTGGCAAGGTAGTTGAGCACATAGTTCCCTGAAACACAGAGAAGAGGCGGATCTGGAGACAAAAACTCTGCAGAAGGAGCTGAGACAGCGACATTGTTTGGAAAAAGCATCTTTTTAAAGCTGTTTTTAAAAAGAATTTATTAGATACAAACGTTGACCTTTTATTTACACCTTTAACATCCCTTCTGGAAAAATTCTGTGTATTTAGCCTTGAACTCTGTTAGTGCACGACACAGGTGAAGATCACAGAACCACAGAATCGCTCGGTTGG
>NW_010172696.1:40343-46216 GCF_000695765.1 Mesitornis unicolor | reverse complement strand
GTGGGAGTTGCAGTCGGTTTCATGCCATGTGGTCACTCAGGGGGTAGGGAGGACTCCACCCAGCCTCTCTTTCTCCTTCCATGTGGTGCCCTTTCCACGGGAATAAAAGTCCTCAAAAGTCCCATATGGTCTGCCCACGGCTGCAGTTTCCCTCGCGCACAAAACTGCTTCAGCCCAAGTCCACAAAGCTCCAATTGGAGTCTACCCAAGGTCGCAGTTCTCTCACACATGAGCTGCTCCAGCACACGCTGCCTGGAGTCATGGCTTCTTTGGAGGAGCCACCTGCTCATGTGACCCTGCCCCACCAGTGAACTCTATGGACTGCAGGCCAGTTAACCTGGCTCTCGCCACAGATTGCAAAAGGGGAACCTGGGCTCTGCGTTCCTCCGCCTCCTCCTTCTGTTTCCTTCAACCGACCTTGGTGTTCTTCAAACGTTTTCTCCTCAGGCCCCACTCCTTTCCCTGCTGCAGGTCTCTTCTGATGGAGGCATGCTGATCGGGGCCAGTGCGAGAGAGAGAGAGAGAGAGAGAGAGAGAGCGAGCAAGCGAGTGAGAGTGCAAGCATAAGTTAGGCCTATTTTGTTAATCGATAGACTTAGTATGGCTAAACCCTCATGTTTTCCGTATTAGCCAAGAAAGGCGGTTAGATTTGGTATATAGTATTCAGTGTCCTTATTTTCTTCAGAGATTCTGAGCCAGGTAAGTCCTGAGGCTCATTCTCTCATTTTTCATAGATGCTGTATATTGCTTAATATCTGTGAGTTTTTAATGATTTTTAATAAATGTTTGAGTACCGAGCATTTGTAGATAAATCCATCCTCTAATAAGAAGCTTTGCTGTTGCATGTTTACATATCTTTCTACAGCTAATGTTCTTGATTAGAGTATTATGCATTGTGCTTTCATTAAAGATACTTAGATTTTCAGCAATGTCTATGTACATGCACTTACGGAGAACAATGGCAGAATAAAATCCCCGTACTGCAGTAACTGGTATCAGTGCCCTGGAAGTTCATAAACTTTTTCATGTTTTGATTTAGCTGTTCTGCAAAATTAATAAAGTTAACCTCCCTTAATAAGGAGCTCATTCAGCTAAACCAGGCTTATACTGAAGTGAATGTATGAAACGCTTTTTGTTATTTAAATTATTTAATTTAAGGCTTTTAAGCCTTAACCCACTTTTAAGGCTTATTGACATAAAAGGAATGAAATCTTGTTATTTCCTTTCGAATCTGTATTACTATCTGGAACTCACTGCTACACCTTTCTTAAGTATTTCCCCTGGCTGACCTGACAATTTTGCTCTAGTCTTTGCAAGAATAGCTAGAAGGTATTTTCCTTGAGATGGCTAAATTTTCTCCACTTTGAATGCATTTAATCTATTTCTACTCTTCTATCTTAGTCTTTTATTCTGATTTTCATAGGATTTAGCCTTTTTAACTGCCTTATCTTTCTGCAAGCTATTGGTTATCTGTGAGTTAGCCTGATTGTATCTTATTAAAATGTGATAAAAACCTGGCATTTTAGTGTTTTCTATTTACTCAGTTTTCTAAAATTCCCCCTACCCCATCCAAAGGTATCAGATATTATGCTTAAGCTCCACATCATCATCACTTTAAGAAAATACCTGTCCAACTCATTCAGCTGGTGCTTGTTCCCATGCATTTGTATTCACTAAATTTTTGCTGGAAGTTGTTTTCCAGACTTCTGTAGATTGTAAGATATAGTCTAACTTTTGTAGACCTTAACACTTCTGTAATATATTTTTTCATATTTCTGCAAAGGTTCCTATGTGACCACACCTGAGAGGTTAAAATTTGAAATAATGAATAAAAGGGTGAAATATTGGGTTGGTTTTGAAGAACTCTAGACTAGATGTTGTGTTTTTAAAAAAAATAAATAAAAACTTGCACTGGACAGTAAAGACTGGATTCACTTTATCTGATCAATATTGGCTAGAAAGTTCAGTGATCCATCTCAAGCTAGTTTCCACAGCCCTCTCCTAGGCAACTGAGAAAGCAGTTCTTAGAAGTGATTAATTTTACCTGTTTTGGACAGTAGTTTTAAGATAGGAATGAATCTTCATATGAAACTGCCCTTCTCTCCAACTATAGTGAAAGTCAGGTTAATTGCTACAGACAATCTGATTTTAAGATGATTAGCAGTGTTCAGAGTGACCTGTATGGTTTGAAGCTGAGACAACTTTATCACAGATAAAATTAGATAGCTGATTATAACTGTTGTCTTGCATCCTATAATAGGATGTTGTTAAAATAAATGCATACATGAAGCTTTGTGTGGTATAAAGAAAGGGAAATTTAGCAAGAAAGAGGAAGGGAAATAGCAGAAGGTATAAATCATTTAGTTGTCTTTATTCCTATCAAGTCATAATTGTGCCTCATTCTGGAGACTCCTTAAGTTATTTTGGTTTGTTTTGTAACTGTAAGAGCTTTGCTCACTTTAGAGATTGGAGCACAAAGAAAAAAACCGTCAGAAACAGTTGTCCTTAAAAGTGTATTCATTTAAATTTGAAAGCCTTTTTACCTAATAGTAAATTAAAACCAACAGTTTATGAAAGCTGACTAAGGAGGTGGCAGCTGCTATTGAGAATCCGTACCCTTTCCTGAACAATAGCCATTCTGGGTTGTTAAAAAGCACAGTAGTAACATGTTCTTTCATTTTATAACAAGTCCTTGACATAACGTTTAGGACTGGGCTGTTTGCATACATTGTTTGAAGAGCACTGACGTGTCTTCCTGTTTGACACCCACTCAAAATGTGTACATATGATGCAATACACAACATAGAAATAAGTGAATTTGATACTTACTTAGATCTCACACTGCTTACAATAGTAGTATACAAGTTGTGTTCTGCAGTTATCAGTCTGAACTAAATATCACAGAATCTAAAAATAGCTGAGATGGGAAGGGATTTCTGGAAACTGCCTAGTTCAGTCGCTGTGCCTGAAGCAGGGGTTCCTTAGAGTGGTTTTCTCAGGGCTGTGCCCAAATGGCTTTTGAATATCTCCAAGGAGGGAAATTCTACAGCCTCTCTGGGCAACCTCTGCCAGTATTTTATCACCCCCATAAGAATAAAGATGTTTTTCTAACGTTTAAATGGAATCTTCTGAATTCCAGTTTGTGCCCATTGCCTCTTGTACTGTCTCTGAGAAACACTGAGAAAAGTATGGCTCCATCTCCTTTACCACTCACCAACACGTATTCATACACACTGATGCGATTCTTCCTGAGCTTTCTTTTCTTCAGGTTGCAGTCTTAGCTAGTTCAACCTTTCCTTATATGAAAGATACTTAAGTACTTTTAATTAACTTCCTACCTGTTTGCAGCATGTGCTCCAGGATGTCTTTTTCACTGGACCTAGTATGGCAAATGCACCAGAGCTAAGCAGTGTGGAAGGATCACCTCTTTCCACCTCTGATGTTCTGCCTAATGCATCCCACAGTTCTGCTTGCTTTACTTGCCACAGAAGCATGTTGCTGGCTCATGTAGAACTTGCTGTCTACAAGGACCTTTAAAGTTGTTTGGATTTTATTTTTTTTTTGCAGCCAACACTGCCTCATCGTCTGTCCCTAGGCAGAGATCCTGGCTTTCCCTGCTGCTCTACAATGCTCAGGAAGACTCCCCCTCCTTGGCCTCACAGGCCATCCTTCCCAAAGAACTGATATTCATTCATGGCAGTGCTCCATGACTGCTCTGTCTTCCCCACGAGACTGTAACTTCGCAACTCAAGACTCTAAAATAGTTTAAAATTTGGCAGAATAACAAAAGCAGAAATCCAGAGGAATGTTCTGATATCTAAATAGTTGTGTGTGACATGAGGAAAGTGACAGCAGTAATTGCAAGAAGGAAAAACAAAGAAGTGAAAAATATCATTAAGGCATTAATAAATGCCTTCTTGCAGTGTTATTGGCTTGGCTTAGATCTTTCTCATGACTATGTAGAGATCTCACTTTGTGACTTCAGAGTCTGAATATTGCAGTGGAGCAAACAGTTACCTATTATGTTGGTTATAGTGTTTTAAATTTTATACAGGACATGCAGAAAATTTGTTATGTGTTGCCCGCACTTGCATGTTTGTATGTGCAAATAAAGAAGGTGGAAAAAAAAAGAGCAGGGAAAGGATACAATAAACAGGGGATACTGAAGATGTGTGCAAAATGGTTTTATTTGATGGCAAAATTGTGGCAGTTGTGTTCAATATTTCAGATATATTTTTTAAACAAATGTTTGTGTTCAGTTTTTTATGGGTTGTAAGATAATGTCTTTAACTTTCATTTGTGTAAAAATTTTACGTGGGAACTTGTTACAGGCTACAAAAATAAGTTTTGTTATTTTTAGTATTTTAATAAATTGAAAAATTCTATACTGGTATGGGCTAATTTAAACACAATTTCTGCCACCTAAACATGTTAAACCACAGTCTATCTGATACAGCTGGTGGTGTTTAAGGGTTATGTCCAATGCATTTTTGAATTTATGAAAAACAAGAGGTCATTGGTCTTGTGACTCAATTAAGAAAAGCACTATTTTAGTGAAAGTAAGAATTTCCAGAAATTAACTCTTAAAACTTAAGTTCACTCTGGTATCTGACTGAAAGAGTTGTTTGCCTGGATTTTATTGCATAATAGTTTTCTTTACACTTTTTTGATATGTAGCTACGTGTCCTGGTTTGAGCTAAATAGAACTAATTTTCTATTTAGTGATTTTACTTTTCAGCTCAGTCTCTTTTAAGTGGCTGAACTTGCTGACACTAAAGGCATTGTTTTCCCAGACAGTGCTGCTAGAAGATAAGCTCAAGGTCAGTTGTCTCATCACGGGTGCCGTGTCTGTGCCTATGGCGGGGGAAGAAGACCCAAAATGGACCGACTAGGTATTCCATCCCACATACATCACACTTGGTATAGAAGCTGAGGAATCACGAGGGTCTCAATCCCTTCTTCCATCTTGGAGCCCTTCCATCTCGGACCCTTCCATCCGCCTCGATCCTGCAGAGGCCGAGGCCTGAGTGGAACCCTGCTAGTTCGTCTGCCACTGATCCTGATTCGTGTGTTCCTGCATCCTGCTCCCACCTGCTGCTGAGTTTGGTCTGGGACTTTTCCAGTGCTCAGCTCCGCAGAGCCTCTGGTGACGTATTCATCACTTTTTCTTCCCTTGTCCCACTGAATGTTTCATCCAGCAGTCTGATTATTTTAACGTCTAGCATGAGTTGGGAGTTTTTTGTCTCATTTTTGAGCACTCAAGCTACTTTCAAACCAGTAGAATAGTCTTGCTACAGCTCTTCTAAAGCTTGAGGGAAGATAATTACAGTCATTTTGGTCCTTCTTAGTTATATAATGTAGGTTCATCTTGCAGGCTGCAGCTAAGTCCATGTTAAAGCATCCTTGAATTACAACTCTGAGCAGCACTGTTTGTGAAGACAAAGGCTCTGCCGTTGCAGCCTTGGTCTCTGTTCCAACAGCAGTGAGGCAGAGTGGGTCAGCTGAATGGTTATTTGCAAAGAATCTTGAAAATCCCTCCTAGCATAAACATCTAATTTGTGTATCAGACTGGACAGAGCCTGGATTAACCAGTTTGTGCACCACCTGGAAAGGTTCTGCAGACTGGGGTATGGCAGATGGCTTTGAAAAGCAAAGAAAACTTCCTCTCTTTGCCTCTAGCACAGCCCTGGCTCTATGATTTCAAAGTCATTTGGAGTAGTTAGGAAACCTAGAACACCTATGCTTTACCAAGCTCTCCTCCTTGATCATCTTCAGGTTAGTAGATAGCAAGGTATACACTGAGGTTGGAGTGGATTAAAAAAAGCACTAAAGAGAAGATGTAATATTTACAATGCAGAAAATGGTTCTACATT
>NW_010172696.1:37238-40312 GCF_000695765.1 Mesitornis unicolor | reverse complement strand
TCCTGCTGTTATGGACTGTCTGGTCAGTTTATAGCACTACCCAGAGCATGTGTTACTTCAGTGGTGTGTTCGCTATTTTCCTTTCCACTCTTGACTTCTCTAGGGTATATCTATAAGTTTCATTTTTTTCTTTTTTATTTTATTTATTTATTTATTTATTCTTACTCTTTTTTAAGTTCTATATTCCTTTATAGACTATCTTACATCCTTTTGCTTTTCCCCTCATCCTTCCCCTCCAGGAATCTTCTTTCAATTTCTGACTTTCTTAACTTCTTACAGTTTTACTTTCTCCTATAAGAATTCTACTCTGTTCTCAGTCTTCCATATCTTTCTCTCTTTCCTACCTTCCTCACTTGTGTATCAAACTGGAAATATCACAAAGCATGCTGATTCCTCATGGGAATCACAATGAAGTGCTGTCTCTTTGAAAATACCATCATAATTGAAATCAATTTCATGCAAAAACATACAATCACAGAATCACAGAATCACAGAACGTTAGGGATTGGAAGGGACCTCAAAAGATCATCTAGTCCAATCCCCCTGCCGGAGCAGGAACACCTAGATGAGGTTGCACAGGAAGGCGTCCAGGCGAGTTTTGAATGTCTCCAGAGAAGGAGACTCCACAACCTCTCTGGGCAGCCTGTTCCAGTGCTCTGTCACCCTCACTGAGAAGTTTCTTCTCAAATTTAAGTGGAACCTCCTGTGTTCCAGCTTGTGCCCATTACCTCTTGTCCTATCATTGTTTGTCACCGAGAAGAGCCTGGCTCCATCCTCGTGACACTCACCCTTTAAATATTTATAAACATGAATGAGGTCTCCCCTCAGTCTCCTCTTCTGCAAACTAAAGAGACCCAGCTCCCTCAGCCGCTCCTCATAAGGGAGATGCTCCACTCCCTTAATCATCTTTGTAGCCCTACGCTGGACTCTCTCAGACAATGACAGAGTAAGTGCTATTTAGCTCCTTTAACTGTGATTTTCCTGGAATTTGGAGTTAATGATGAGCTGTTGATACCTTGTACTTAATGATAAAGAGCAAAGGCTAAACAAAGAAAGACTTCAGCTGTATAGTGTGCAAAGTGATTCTGAAATTGTTGTACTTTCTATTAACACAAGGTGTCAAAATCTCTGTACCTTATTGTTCCTCTTCCTCCTCCAATGGATTAGTCAATCAGTAGTTAACAAAATAACTGCAAAAATACCTCACCACAATTAAGAAAAGCCTTTTATTTTTTTTTCTTTACTTGACAGATCTTGCCTTTCCTATCTTGCAGTGAATTCAGTGTCCATGGCAATACCATAATGTCATTTAATGTCAATGTGATGAGTATTCCTTGAGTTTTTTTAGAGCATTTGAAGCTGCGGAAGAATGAGAGCATGGCCAAATGTTATGAACCAGGCAATATATCCTGCAAAAATTAACGTCACCATGATTCTTATCTATGTTTTCCACAACATGACACCAGCACAGATGGCAATGCAATAGCACAATAAATCTTACAGGAAGCTTGTTGCAATAGGAATAGGTGAGGATTGCTAATCAGTACAGAAGGGTTGTCCTTATGTACAAATGCCTCAGTCCACAACAGAAGCTCAAATCTGTGAAACTTATTTATCCACTCAAGTCATTTCTAATGCCAGCTGACCACGACTATTGTTCAACCTTCAGGGAAACAAACCATGCATACTAAATCTCTCCTGATTATTCTGATGTAGAAGCACCATAGGCCCAGATCTACAAATAATATTTTTAGTTGCTTAATTCATATTGATTTAAGTAGGGCTATGCAACTAAACAACCTTGACATCAAAAACATTCCCTTCTGTTATTTATTGCAAATAAAATTACTAATGCCTTATACTTCCAACTGAGGCTGTATGAACTAAAACATGAATTTCTGTTATTTTTTTCATACTTCTTATAGAATTTTAACTGCTTCTTCTATACATTTTTTCCCTTTTTGAAGAATCACTTTGGGTTAAATCACATTACATACTGTAATAATACTTTCATTTCCAAAGGATGTGTGACAAGTCCCTACTTTCCTGAAAATGGCTAAGTATGCCTTCTGCTGGGCAGCAGTGGATGAATTTCTTGCTTTGCTTGCATGCACAGCTTTCGCTTTCCCTATTAAACTGTCTTTAACTTAACCCATTCGTTTTCTCACTTTTACTCTTCCAATTCTCTCCCTCGTCCCACTGCAGAAAAGTGAGCGAGTGGCTGAGTGAGGCTGAGCTGCCTACAGGTTTTAAACCACAAGGACTGTGCATGAAATTTGTGTAGTGTAAAGACTTTTGGAATCTCATAAAAGTAGTTGGTAATTAGTGATTTTGAAACAATAAGGAAACCTGGCTTATTTATTTCCCTTCTATTTTTAAAATAAAAGTATATGAAAAACCTTATTGCAGTGTCCCAGCACTTCCAACCATGAAGAGACCTCATTTTTTATATTCCTCTACAATGCACTTCAAACTTGTTCTCCATTAATACTTTCTCATTATGTTCGAAAACACACTGCATTTATAATACATAATGCATTTATCCTTAAAGTGTCAACTCAGTCTCAGAAAGAAAATACACTATAAAACATGGAGGCATAACATCAGGAAAGATCCATGAGATGTTTAGATGGAGTACCACTAACCATCAGAAGAACAGGAAGCGAAGAAGATAACTGTAGATGGAAAAACCACACAACAGTCCAAGGGAAAATGGGAATTGATTGGTTTTAACCTTTAGAAAAAGCCAAAGTGAATTTCAAGGTTGAAATGGAATCTGAAACCATGTAATGGGGTTTTGTACTGAATGTTCATCCGAACTCTAATGATTTTCACTTTTCAGCAGTCTACTTTGTGACAGAGGAGTATCCCTCTGTTCTCCTGTGTCCTGAGAACATCACAAGTAATGCTGTAATGTGTGAACTCTCAGGCATATATCTGATTCCACTTCAGTTACATCTGCAATCAGATGTTACATTAGGTCAGAAAAGTTGTAATGAGGTCGACATTACTCCAAAAATCTCTGTAGTTTTGCATTTTCTGTGTGTACACACTTGTATATATGGTGGCAGGAT
>NW_010172696.1:16589-37207 GCF_000695765.1 Mesitornis unicolor | reverse complement strand
AGGGAAAGAACAGAGGAAGGAAAGGCAGAAGAGAGTGGTGAGGAGATGGAGGTTAAAAGAACTGCTATTGAATAATAGAAGCACTCCTAAAAACTTTAAATAAAAGGTCAGCATGATAACATTGCTGTTTTCCAGGGAGCTCTACCAGCACGGAGTGGATTTGATGTGGAAGAAGGTTACCTTTGGTCTTGGAGTTGTAGTTCCTGATGGGGTCAGTACTGAAGGATTTATTTTTTTTTTTATCAAGAATGCTTGTTCTGTCTTGGGGAAATTTTTTTTTTGCCTTCCAGATTGGTTGGAAGGCACTCTCAAGGTCGGCTGGAATGGGACAAGGTTGGTGTTGCTCCCATGTTCCACGGAAATGAGGTTACGGATGTCAGTAGAAAGCTTTTGCCTGTTTCATATGGTTTCTGTAGTTGCATAGTAGGAAAACCTAAAGATTTTAGGTTGCATTCCGAAAACGAAAAGGTGCTTCCTTTTGATGTTGACAATAACTTTCAAACACCTCTCTATCTATGCTGTTTAATGCACTTGTATTTCAAATACAGCAGTGGTTGAAAGAGGATAAACATTCATGAGCAGAAAATACTGTGATAAGTTTTGGTGCACAAAGTTACTACATGCTTCATGCAGGAAGAGAAAACTGGACACACTTGGTAGTGATGAGGTTCTGCAAGAATTTCAAGCACAAAATATCAACTGCCAGATGTGCTTTATCTGTGCTAGACAGAAGAAGAATATAAATGTGGTCAGATACCTGTGTGTGTAAACTGACACTTCAGATACCATTATTTTCACACTCAGTATGTTTGTAGAATTTAGGAAAATTGCATAACACTTCTAATGTGTTTTTACAGAATAACTTAGACTTAGGGTTTTTTTTATTAATGCTACTTGTAAAAATATCCTTAATTGTGTGTTCTGGAACAAAGAATAGGAATTGTAGGACTTGACAACTGAAGCGTGACTTCTCTTTCATGATTGTTGATGACAGCTGTAACTAAGAATCTTGGATACAATACATTCATGCCTGCTCATCCTTAGGAGAAACTATACCATTTACCACTCCCAAGCAAATAAACCATTATTTTTGCCTCATAGAAAGGTGTGCTATGGATTGTTTTGTGATCAAAGAAAATATGGTGTATGTCGGAAAAGTAAAAAACATCACAGTAATTACTCTTTAAAAAACACAAACTCTTAAAGCAGAAATATTTCCATACTTTTATTTAGGTAACTTTAAGCATACTGTTGACATAAAAATTTAAGAGTTCTCATAATGGTGAATTGAGAAGAGCAGAGGCAGAGGAGACGAAACTGAAAAGTGCTGCAGGGAAGCAGCTTTTACTGTTTTCACTTTGTCACTGAATCGCACCAAAATGGCTACACGCACACAGATGATAATGAACTCAAACAAGCTTTAATCTGCAATTGAAATGAAGCAGACAAATCTTTATTCACCAAAACAACATCCCACTGACATTCAACAAATACTGTTTCGATATGTTGGTTGGGAATATTACCAGACATGGCTGAGTTAAGAATTCTTAAGTTTTTGGCCAAAGGATCCAAAATGTGCACTCACTCACTCATCAAAAGGGGAGGGCTCTCAATCTCGAGAAGTTACCTTAAGTGGCGTCCCAACCCAAGGGGAGAGTCCCCGATTGCAGACCCGCTGCTCCGAGGAGGACCGACTCAAATGAGTCCTCTGGCCGGGCCCCATTTATACCCTGGTCGAATCTGATCTGTGGTCAATACATGGTCGTGTTACCCCCTATTGGCTGAGGACCCCAACTTTCCAGCCTTTGAACCCCACTGTGTGGAGCTGTGATGGGGGAGACAGTCCTGGCGCCACCAGGGCCAGAAACTTTAGCACTGTCTTTGTTGGGTTTTTCTCAGGTCTTTAGTAGGGTGGGTGCATCTGCCACACACTTATATCAGTAACATTTGACAAGATTCCAGCACTGCTCTGAGATGTCTCCACCTTTGCCAATGTGCTTACTAGCATAACTAAAACAATTTTTATTCCAGAAACTCCATTCCCAATATTTTCAGTAAACTCAGTGTTAGAAAGCTGGAAAGCTCCTTCTGATATAGTTGAATTTTTTTGTCTGTATTTTCGCTAGGAAAAGTGACAAACCTTAGTGAATAAGAAATTATAATTTATGAATATAATATATTGGAACTATTTTAATAAAAGATGGTAGAAAGGAAAATGGGCATTTATGAGTTAAAAAAAAAGGCACCAGGTGACATAAAAGGGATAACTATAAAAGATAGTTACCAAAGAGATCTAGCAGGATCTGTTCATTTCTGATTTCTAAGTGTGGTGGTGGTGGTGTTGTTTTGTTTGTTGTGGGTTTTTTGGTTCTTTGGTTTTTTTTTCCCTCTGAAATAACCTCACACTTAAACTCTCAGTAGTATAGAAAGGCTATTATCAGTTCCTGTTGCAGGGATGGGCTGGAAAAAAACAGTGTTGTTTTCAGTGATGTGAGTTTTACTTCTCTGCCACTGTTATAGTAGAGAGCTTGTAGAGTCTGCTTTAGGTCAGAATCTGTGTGATATTGCCCCTTGAAGTCACTTGGGCTGCACAAGGGGGTGCAAGGCACCTCTAGGCTGGACTTTGAGAGAGTAGTTCCCTGTTCAGTCTGCACTAGCGTAAATCAGTTCCACTACTGAAAAAAGGAAGCATCTATTTACTCCTAAATGCAGCTGTTCATTCTCAAAATGAGAAAGTTTTTGTTCATTTACAACACTATGGATGTTTCCATCTGTCTCATTTGTGCAGGTGTGTGCTTTTCCTTTTCTCTCTGATATACCTTCTTTTGAACTTGTTTTACTGAAATAAAGTAAAAAAACAAAAAGTTGATACAGGTTTACATAGGTACATGGATTCGTTCTTCCTTTTTTTTCTTAGAGGAAAAGTCTCAGTCTCCTTCTCTGGAGACATACAAAACCTGCCTGGATGAGTTCCTGTGTGACCTACTCTAGGTGTTCCTGCTCTGGCAGGGAGGTTGGACTAGATGATCTTTTGAGGTCCCTTCCAACTCCTAGCATTCTGTGGTTCTGTGGTTCTGTGTGATTCTGTGAAAAAAAAACTGGCAGGATAAGCATTTACTGGTTTTACTTCTTATATTCTCTTTCAAAGTGGGCTGTCGAAGTGCAGAGATTAGAAATAATTCACATTCTGCTTTCCTCAAATATAAAGGATTCCTCAGAATAGATAAGATTTTTGCATTCAGTTTATATGGGTCATTACAGGTCTCTTCTAACAGGATAGAAATGATAGGCCTGGATTTGCTGTATTTAAACTGTTCAGGGATGGATGTTTCACTTGGAGATCAGTTGCATTTACAGCCTTTTGATCACGTAGCAGACTGCTTGGTCCTGTGAATGAGCTGGGACTGGAATGCAAGCTGGCAGTGTTTGCTATGATCGTAGAATTATTACGATTGGAAAAGACCTTTAAGATCACCAAGTCCAACTATTACCTAACTCTGCCATGCCCACTCTTAAACCATGTCCCTGAGCACCATATCTAGATGACTTTTAAATACATCACCCCAACAAGAAAGACATTTAAGTGCTGGAAAGGATGCAGAGAAGGGCAATTAAGCTGGTGAAGGATATGGAGCATAGGACTTATGAGGAACATCTGAGAGAACTGTGGTTGTTTATTAGCGTAGAGAAAAGGAGGCTGAGAGAAGACTGTATTGCCCTCTAAAACTACCTAAAAAGAAGTTGTAGTGAGGTGGGTGTGGGTCTCTTCTCCCCAGTTACAGGTCATTGAACAAGAGGAAATGGTCTCAAATTGCGCCAGGGGAGGTCTAGATTGAACATGAAAATAAACTATTTCACTGAGAGGGTGATTAAATATTGGCATAGGCTTCCCAGGAAGGTAGTTGAATCACCTGGAGTTGTTCAGAAGACACATTCACATGGTACTAAGGGATACGGTTTAGCTCCAGATTTGGCATAGTTAGGTTATGGTTGGACTTGATGATCTTAAAGATCTTTTCCAACCAAATGATTCTATGATTATAAAAGATGCACTACTGTGTGAAATTTCAGGAGCCCAGATTAATTTCCCTGTCTTCTCTTTACATTATGTCCTTTACATGATGACCTCAAGCCAGCCACAATAAAAATGCTTTTTTTTTCCAGTACAATTTCATTCTGACACAAAATGAATATGATTGTAATACATCAGGATCTACTTGAAAAGTGCATTTGCCAACTCTTTGGGAAAGATTTTATTAGTAGAGTTTAGGTGTAAAACCATGAACATAGACAAAAATGCAACATCACACAAAACAGGATTATTTTTTCCCCACCTGTCTGGGAAAACTAAGCCAAACTAAAGTTATCCTTTCCTGAGTGACTCATATAGCAATTTAAAATTTCAAATAGTAAATGGAAATTCTGAATTATCAGTATAAGGTTTGGATTTCTTGCTTATCAGGAAGGGTAATGAAAAACTTTCTTGTTCTAGAGAACTTCTTGACAGAAACTAAGAAATTAAATTTATCCCAAGCTTTTCAAAATACCTGCAAAGTATTCATAGATGATCTGATAACAACCTGATGCAAAATTAATTTAACTTTAAAATCTTCCATTAATTATACCTATTTCTGCTGTCAAAATTTGTTTGACCAATGTATGTGTTTTCCAGTCTGAAACCAATTCAGGAAAATAAGGTGTGATTATCACAGAATCACAGAATCGCTCGGTTGGAAAAGACCTCTGAGATCATCATGTCCTACCGTTCCTGTCTACCCACTAAACCACATCCTTAAGTACCTCATCTACCCGCTCTTTAAATACATCCAGGGATGGTGACTCCACCACCTCCCTGGGAAGCCTGTTCCAGCTTCTAAGGACCCTCTCAGTAAAGAACTTCTTCCTTATCTCTAACCTAAACCTCCCTTGGCACAGCTTGGTGCCATTTCCCCTTGTTCTATCCTCCATAACCTGGGAGAAGAGACCAGCACCCACCTCTCTACAACCTTCCTTTAGGTAGTTGTAGGTGGTGATGAGGTCTCCCCTCAGCCTTCTCTTCTCCAGGCTAAACAACCCCAGTTCCCTCAGCCGCTTCTCATAAGGCTTGTTCTCCAGACCCCTCACCATCCTTGTGGCTTTTCTCTGAACACGCTCCAGAATCTCAACATCCTTCTTATAGTGAGGGGCCCAGAACTGAACACAGTACTATTATGAAATAGTCCCTTGAATTAACCTACACTGATAATCAGCATGACATCTCAGCTTGCATAGGAGTGTAATTTTTTATCTTCTACACCTCAGCCAAAGAAAAACATGAAGTATCAAGTGTTCATTTAAACCATACAGAGGGAAAGGAAAAGACCATTGGATTTGATACTTAAGAAACTTTTCACAATAGCATAACCTTGGCTGATTCTACAAATTTTGCCTGAATTCCTTCCTTCCTTTTCAGAAAAGGTTTCATGGTGGGATTTTTCTGTCCTCAACTTAAGCTCAGTATAGTAGAAATAAACAAGAGTTTAGTGCAACAAGTTTAGATGGGCTTTTCTGTTCCTATTCTTTAGCAAAATGAAAATACGAGAACATTCAAAAGGCAGGATAAAGTAGAAAATCAAGGCTTGCCTATTACTGTTAGCTGTGCAACAGGATCATATTTAAAAACTGAAAAAAATACCCATTTTATGATTGATAAAGAGTATTAATTATCTTTGTATAATTGATATTGATCACTTCATTACTGAACCAATGTGTTTCCAAGCTAACTATAAACTGTAATTTATCATAGAAAAAAAATATTTGAAACTTTGTATAAACAACGGATGGTTAGTAATTCTGAGGAGCTTTAATAGCCTACCTTAACTGTAAAAAAAATTCAGTCTTAAAATGATCTTGGAATAAGTTGGATTACTTCATATAAATGACATCTATTATAGTGAAGGCATTAACTTGCATGTAACTTCAAAGAATTCATTGCTCAAAACGGATTAGTCTTCAGCTTTGCCCGAGGCAATGAAAATCTAAGAACATAATATTTATTTCCTTGTTACACTTCCAAAGATATTATGAGATATTATGTTACTATTCCTTTGCAGGTATCAATAGATAACTTTTAACTGAGGAAAAAAGAATGATAGCTTTGCAGAAACAATTTATGACTAAATTTGTGCACATTTTCCACAGAAAAATTGGGATGAATGCAAATGGGCCCATGCGATCCTCATGAGGTTCAACAAGGTCAAGTGCAGGGTCCTGCCTCTGGGTTGGAACAATACTTGTTACCAATACAAGCTAGGAGATGATGTGCTGGAAAGCAGCCCTGAGGAGAAGGGCTTTGGGGTACTGGTAGATGAGAAGCTGGACATGAGCCACCAATGTGCATCTGCAGCTCAGGAGGCCAACCGCATCCTGGGCTGCATCACAAGAAGTGTGGCCAGCAGATCGAGGGAGGTGATTCTGCCCCTCTACTCTGCTCTGTTGAGATCTCACCTGGAGTACTGTGTCCAGCTTTGGAGTCCCCAACACAAAAAGGAGATTGGAGTGCTGGAGCGTGTGCAGAGGAGGGCCACAAAGATGATCAAAGGACTGGAGCAGCTCTCCTACGAAGACAGGCTGAGAGAGTTGAGGTTGTTCAGTCTGGAGATGAGAAGGCTCTGGGGGGACCGTATAGCAACCTTCCAATACCTGACAGGTGCTTCTAAGAAAGCTGGGGAAGAACTGTTCACTAGGGCATGTAGCAATAGGATGAGGACTAATGGTTTTAAACTCGAAAAGGATAGATTTAGGTTGGATATTAGGAAAAAGTTCTTCAATATGAGGGTGATAGACCACTGGAACAGATTGCCCAGTGAGGTAATGGAGGCCCCATCCCTGGAGATATTCAAGGTCAGGCTTGATGGGGCCCTGAGCAACCTGGTCTAGTAACATTGTCCCTGCTTACTGCAGGGGAATTGGACTAGATGATCTTTAAAGGTCTCTTCCAACCCAGTACATTCTATGATTCTATGAAATGGATGGGCTAGTAATGATCTATAAGACACAGCAATTATTCTTATTTTTCTTATGCGATTTTTGTGTGTACTGCCTTAACATTAGAGAACCTTGAGATTAGTAGGAGAGTACTTCAAATGTTTAAAATAAATTTTCTCTATTGTGATTAAATGATAATCAAATTTATTTAGAATTTTATTAAATTATGTTGAAACCTTTTGATGTATATATCGCCTATGCTGAGTTAGTCAAATACAGTGGAGCTTATATTTCCTATAGAAGCAGGAACTCTGAGCACAGGACATTGAACCACCTTACTGGGCTCATTAGATAAAACTGATCAGCAATGCTTATATACTAACAAGCTTCTGAATGTAAATTGCAGAGAAAATTATGAATCTTCATCAAGTCTCATGTCATTGTAGTGTGTTGAATAAATGTATTTTTTTCCTTCTTTCTGTATGAAAATTGAAAAAATTATCTATTATTTACTGCTAATAATACTATCTATTATTACAAACTTTAAGTTTGTAAAATTTTGAGACAGTTTAAGCCTTATTATTTCATCAGGTATACTTCTTTTATTTTAATGTCTAAAAACAAGAATATGAGTTCCAGTTACTGGTAAAGAATGCATCAAGTTCATCTATCCTTGTGTTTATATTAGTATTAGCTCTGATTCAAGAAGTGGCAAGACTAGTCGCCCTCTAACTGTCTCTGCTACTTATCTTAGCTGTTAATGTTTTTCTACCATTATTTTTAGACATGCTGTCATTCAAGATCTTGGATAATCTTGACCAATAAGGACAAATAGCTCCCCTGTAGCGATAAAAAGAGAACACTTTGATGAAAACTTATTTTCTTGACAGGGCATCATTTTTCTTACTACTAAATATATAAACATTATTAAAACTAGACAAAAAGATGGTGTTCATTATAGTCTGGGCCATGATTGCTCATAGCATTTCAAAAGGGCAATATTAATGGGTATATGAATATATGGTTATAATTGTTAATAAATTTGTAGTCAATGTAGGCATTTTAGTTATTTTATTCAGTAACAATTTCGCAGTACATATGCAATAATTAATATATTCCACAAAGAATGCTATCATAGAAAAATAATCTTCAGACTTGCACAAACAAGCAGTCCCTAAAGACTTGTGAATGTTCATTTGTCTTTAATTTTGCAAGATTACTAGAATTATGTTTCAGATAGTCTGAAGATTTTGAGATTGGACTAGATGATCTTTTGAGGTCCCTTCCAATCCCTAACTTTCTGTGATTCTGTGATTCTGTGATTCTGTGATTCTGTGATTTTGACTGATACATCATGTTAGATCTCTAAGAGCTGGTAAGACAGCTATGTTGTGTGAAATCTTTCAATTTGTGGTGTGAAAAGGAATTTCAAAAGCTGACATAATCACTCAAAGATTACAAGTGTGACAATTGCTGACTATAATTCCACTGCTTCTTCTGATACCTGATACAAATCACTGCTGATACAGGGCTCTACATTTGGAGGGATTTGGGGAATGGAACAACACTTAAGTTTTAGAGAAAATAAATAATTTTTCTCATCAAATGTTTGTGGTACTTGGGAAAGGATGATTCTTGTTTTTCATATGCAAATAAAACTGTATTAGTCAGAGTTATAATCCTGTAGCTTTTATAATGTCTTGTCAACTATGGGCAGTACATACTTCATTGGCTTTTGGCAGTAAATATTCATATCATTATACGCTGATTTTTTTTAACTACTACACACAGCTGATTTTTGAATGTAAAGACCTAAGACTACATTAAATCCATAATACTTAGGAATTATATGCATGCAAGTGTGAATGCCTCAAAGTATTACAAACAAAATTTGTGAGCCACTTTCTACAGGCATTTCATCTAATTAGTTCATTAACAAAAGTGTTCCTCAAATTTATTCTTGATCCTGATGTTACTGTTCACCATGGAAAGTCAATTTTGAATTTGTAAAGGCATGTATGCTTGCTGGAAATATTTTGATTATGATCACTTACCAAGCAAAAAAAAAAGAAATACATAGTGAACAGCTGAATACTTCTACTCATTGCTGATGAGATTCTGAGTAATCTATAAATAATAAAAAAGTATTAACTGCATACAAAAGATCCATTAACTTCAAAATAAATCGAGATAATGAATGTTGCCTCAGAGACAAACTCAATAAAATTGGACCCTAGTTACAGACAAGTCATCGGAAATGAAGCTTGAAAAATCCGTATTATATAATTTCTTTATTATCTGAAATTGATCATAGAAGGATGATCTTATGATTAGGGAAATGGACCAGAAAATAGGTAATTCTAAGTTTAATCACTGGTTCTGCCTTGCCCACCATGTATGATATAGGCAGAATTACTCCTCTTCTGATTCTTAGCTATATAAAATAATAATTTATAATAAGGTTTAAGCCTTTCATGAACCATGAAACCATGGTGCAACCAACTGATTTGAAATATAAATTTTTACTAAGTAATAATAATAAGTTAACTTTGATTATCAATGGAAGCAACTTTATATGAAACAGTATTTCCCTTTCTTGTATCACAGCCACCCCTCTGGGTGGCAAAACAAAAGCCTGCTGGTTTTGTAAACTGAGATGATGTTTTTTTCAAAAAGAAAATATTTACTGATATTTTTTTAAAAACGTGTACTTAGCAGGTTATTATGGGGACTGCATCTTATACAGGAAGTCAAATAGTATTGTTAATTAAGATTAATAATTGGACTAGATTCTTAAAAGTTAATAACACAAGAAAAATTTATTGTGCTTTGTCCAGTTATGATGATGCTAGCATTCTCTGTCCAAATTATCTAATTTACATAAAAAATCCTCTTTAACAATACAATTATAAATTGTTATTGATAAGCCTATTAATATGTACCCCTCTTTGGTGTCATGTTCACTCTTCTTCTGACTCTCCAGGTTATCAGGTTGCCAATTACTGTCTCCTAAAGAAGGCAATATGGGGAGTTGTCAGCAGCACAAGTTCTTTGCTAAATGTTTTGCAATCTTGATGAAAAGATGACATAATTGTGTTTTGTGATATTTATCAGGAGTGACTGGACTTACTTGTATTTGGCTTGTCCAGTGTGGGATGTATAATTTGAATACATGCAATATAAAGTTCTTGTTAGGTCCTCAGTCTAAAGCAGTATTATTTCAACAACTTATTTTCAAATTTGTAGTTTCTTACTGTATGCATTTTATATAATTCATTCTGATTTATGTAAGAGCTTAATCAGTAGAAAACAATGCCAGGACTTGAATCAAAATCTTAGCTCTTTTCAGTTTTTTTTTCACTTAAATTTTGCCTGGATTTAGATTTGGACTTTCTTTGTTGTACTTTGAAATTAAAGATCTTATGCATGTATCTATTACTCCACATATCTATTACTCATACACATTATTGTTCTGTTTCTGCAGTCATTCTGCAAAAGCTTAATAAATCATCAGTAATGTGGAAAGCAGGCTAGAATGAATGATTTACTTCACTAAAGAACTGTATGCGAGGTGCTTTAGACAGATGTATTAAAGCCTTGACAATATTGTTTCTTCATTTAAGTAGGGAGTTTTTATATTTATTTCAAAGAAAAATCTTTAAAACTTCAACTTATGTTTTTGTGTGATAGCTTAAAGACTCAGAGTTAAAAGAATATTGAAACTGATTGTTGTCTTGCATGCATAAAACTTGTGACTACTATTAACCATTGGACACTTATGAGTTTCGCAAGATTGCAAATTGGAATGTTTTTAGAACAAAATTTCATCTTTTGAATGTTCGTATTCTATGCAACTGCACAGGCAGAGCTGGGATCTGGATGGCCATGTTATAAACTATGTTTTTTACCAATAACTGCTTATTGTACAAGATAAACATAACACAAAACATAAATACTCTCATTTAAAACAGAGAGTGGGACCTTCAAGTTAATAAATCTCTTCCAAAGAGCATAAATATATTTAAAATCTACACAGTACTTCAATATTATTGGCAACAGTGAAATGGTTGCTGAGGGTAGCAGCCTGCCAGAAGCACTAATAACACCATGTCGGGTGCCTATTTAACAGATGCACTAACACAGAAAGCCAAACTTGCTGCTTCCATTGTGTGGGAACAGTCAGGATGCATGAAACAATAAAGGGACTTTTACATAAGGCTCAGGAGCCAGGATGGAGTTAGCTTCTTACTTGAGAAGCGAGGTTTAAATTTTTTTGTCTACCCTTCTAAAACGCATCCCGTGACATAATTTGATATACTTCAGGCAGTTGATGTATGATATGAAAAAAAGTATTCTTTTCATACAGTGTACTCTACTGTACAGTAGTATGAAATCATATAAAATTCAATCCTATAAAACTTTCTTTTTCATTACTGTGCCTGTTAGTGGTTCTGTTTGTCAACTGCTATTTATAGCGGCTCCAACTTTAATCCTGCTTCTTATCTTGTGTATATATATATGTATATATATACTATTGCTTTGTGACTGAAGTACTGACTGGAAGATAATTAAAAGTTTGGATATGGATAAGCACTTCAAAGTTCAGAATCTGAAATGACAAACTTTCTTCTATTATATTGTTTTTTGAAATGCTAAAATAAGTGTTCAAGGTTTAGGGATTTAGATTTGCAATGAAGCATGCATGGAGGTTTTTATTCATGTGTTTTGAAATTTTAGTGGGGAGAGTGCTTGGATTTCTTTCTTACACTCATAGGTCAGGTGGCTAGGTGAAAGAAGTGAAAGATAGCACTCTTTTTCTCAGTATTTGTGGTAATATATCCACTGTATATATCCCATTTTGTGAGTTCCTAGTTCCTCACAACAAAGACATTTAAAAAAATATATTTAGGTAATTGTTATGCAGCTTTCTGCTTTACCAAGTTCTTTCTAGTATAATTTCAAAACATTTAAGTGACAAATGAGAAAACCTTGAGAAAATCCTCCACAGAAATTTCTAAAAGGAAATGAAGTAAATGAAGTTTAATGAAGGTTAAGGTCAAGAGAGTAGAGACAGTCTGAAGAATAAGCAGAGGCCAACCAGGCATGCTAAGGATCAGTTTGTCCAATGCTCACAGGATCACAGGTTACAGCTGTGGGTAGAGGCTTTGCTGCCTTGCAAGTGTGTAACATGCACCACTGATTAAATATAGAGGAAAATTTGGCTATTGCAATGCTGCAATCAATCTGTTTTTCACTCTGTTAATCAAAAGAACTGCATCATACCTCACTGCCACTGTTGCAGAATCATCACTTGGTAATCAACCTTTTACTTTCTCTCTATAGAAAGGGACATGCATAAGGTCAGTTTTCTCACATTACAGAATGTTGACAAAATGGAAGAACTGAAATAATTCCAGAATTTTAGAGCAAGTGTCTGCAACTACTTTCCAGATGACGCAATGCATGCATGATAAGCCAGAATTGTGGTATGAAGCAAGAAAATAGCATATGCTAGTGGATAAAATATAAGGTAATAATCACTGCTACAATTAGGCATGGTATTGCTGGTGATTGTATTAAACTTGGCTATGTCTAGTGGAAAGCTAAAGAAAAGAAATATAATAATGTTTGACAAAATAACTGCATTTGCAGATGTATCCTTATTTTTCTTCACCAGATTTCTATTTATATGTATTATAGACCTATATAGTTTTTTCCATAGTCTACAATACCAGAAAAACATGTTTCCTTCTGAAGACCTCTTTTGTTGTGAAGGCTGATTTCATTATTTCCCTTATCTATTCCTGTTCCAATTTGTTTATTTTGTTTCAATGATTCAGATTGTAGGAACTGTCAGACAAATAACCAGTTTGTCTTCTCACTGTCTAGATTTTCCCATATGCTATTAAAGGAAACATTTTTATCTTATGTATTGTAAAATATTAGAACTAATGTTATATATAATTACTCAGAACAGAGCTATCATATTCTAATATTTTCATCCTCATGAATTTTTTGCTATTATTTTTATACCTTGATGGGCATGTATGCTAAATAAATAGAATTAAGATACTAGGTTTGCAAACATTTCCTTTCTTGTTTTGTATCTAAATGACTTCTGTCAATTACTTTTTTTTTTTTTTTTTAAACTAAGGATCTTTATCTGTTTCAGTTGTCCCTTGAAATTGGTTTTCCCACTGACTTGATGTCTTGGTTGGCTGAAGACTGCAAATTGATGTTTTCCAGTGGAAACGAGAGCATGTTTGAACTTAGTTTCTGAACTTGCTCCAGTAGAATAAACAGAAAAACTATTCCTTGATTTACTAGGTCAGTTTTCCAGGGCTAAATTCATGCAATGGATGTCATGGTTTAGGCATAACCGAGCACCACGATACCCAAAAAAAGGGGCTTGTCAAAATAAGGAGTGGGAGGGCTTCTCAACACTTAGAAAGGTCATGGGCAAAAGACAGACTCATCATAAGGAGGAAAACAAACAAAACAATTTTAATTTGTTACCAACATCAGAGTAGAACAGTGGGAGATACAACCAGATCTTAAAGACAAAACACCTTTCCCCCACCCCTGCCTTCTTCCCGGGGTCAGCTTTTTCTCGGTATCTTTACTCCTCCTGCCACAACTTTGCCTTGAGACGCAGGGTTATGGGAATGGGGGTTGCAGTTGGTTTTGCACCATGTGCTCCTCATCGGAGGGAGAACTCTGCCCAGCCTCTCTCTCCTCTCTCTGCTTCCACATGGCGCACTTTCCACGGCAGAAAAAGTCCTCAAAAGTCCAATCTGGGTCTGCCCACAGCTGCAGTTTCCCTTGTGCACAAAACTGCTTCAACCCAAGTCCACAAAGCTCCGACCTAGGTCTGCCAATGGTCACACATGAGCTGCTCCAGCACACGCTGCCCAGAGTCACAGCTTCTTCAGGGGCAGCCACCTGCTCATGTGGACCTGCCCCACTGATGATTTCTACAGTCTGCAGTCCAGTTGACCTGGCTCTCGCCACAGATTGCAAAAGGAGAACCTAGGCTCTGTGTCCTCCTCCTCCTCCCTCTTCTTTCTTTCCTTCAACCGACCTTGGTGTTCTTCAAAGTTGTTCTCCTCAGGCCCCACTCCTTTCTCCGCTGCAGGTCTCTTCTGATGGTTCTGAAGAGTTCCTGGTTCTCTCTCTCTTTTTGGGATGGATCTACAGCAGGGCTTAAGCTTAAGTTAGGACTGGGCTGGGCTGCAGGGCAGGGACAGCGCTGCGCCACCCGCACCCCTGGGCTGTACTGGTCAGGGCTGGTGCCAGAGAGAGAGCGAGCATGCCCGGCATCCCCCTTAAATACATGAATTCGCATTAGTGCTGATGGGCTTGGCCCTGGTCAGAGGTGGGTTTGACAAAGGAAAAGGGGGAGCTTTTCAGGTAGCTTCTTAAAGGGCTATCTCCACAGCCCTTCCCCCATTACCAAAGACACAACCGAAAAACCTTCACAGAAAAACCAAAGCAAACGGGTTAGCTCAGACCCCATGACACTACCTGTCCTGATGCCCATTGCTGGGGACATCACACCTGATTCCAGGATCAGGCACTGCATGCGTAGGCTGCAGTGGTGGGCACAGGCCTCTTCCTCTTAGCTTTTCTTGGTGCTGGCTCTCTTGCCCTGGTGAATTGTTCAGGTTTCTAGTCCAATCACTAAGGAAGAATCAAGTGCCTGTAAATGGAAGTGATTTTCTTAAAAATATGCTGAAAAAAATTGCAATAAGGAAATCAAAGAGTAGAAAAGAAATGGAGTGAAAAATCATATCTTGCTTAGCTACAAGTTTTGCTGATGAAAAAGGTGCAGAAGCTTTAGGCTGGAAGATGATTTCCATCTTCAGTTTGAGTTTTCATCTCTAAATTCTCTCCAAAGAAAATAACCTGTTCATTTCTTACAGAATATACTGTGAAAGTTCTCACTTAAACTGTGAGAAGCACAGGTCAAAAAAAACCCCAAAACTCTTGCTCTTAGAGACTCGATTAAGGTGTAGGGCATCTGAAAAACATCACACCTTAATTCCAAGCTGTAAAATACTGTAGGCTGTTACTTTTGTCTTTCCCGATGCAACTGTGTAATTCATTGGACCAGAAGGAGTAATGACTCCTAATTCTGAAATACATTCATTGAGGCAGATTGTACTTGAAGAGCTTTTCAGATCTCCCTCCCATAATACTTTCATCTTTTCTTTTTTAACATAGTATTTTAATCTGAGAGAACTAAAACTCATTTAAAGTACATTTTTTTATTTATCTGGTTTATGTCTGAAGATTGCAAAACAAATTAATTCTTATAAGATTCATAAAATATGTCAAAATTCAACAATAATTATTACTTATGTCTGTTTTATAGTCTATACTGCATTACTAGTGGTGATATTACTGTTTTGGGGATCTTTGTCTAGGTTATGAAATTATGTATTTTTTAATTAAAAACAAAACCAAACAACACCACCCTCAAAACCAAACAACACCAGTAAAAGCTCTAATATTTTCTTTATTTTTGTATAATAGTGTTTCAAAATATATTATATATCTCATTGAAACTAGTAAAATTAATAGATGGTCAGTAAAGAGAAGAATATGTGTCACTGTGATAATTTTGGGTACTATATTAGGTCATTACTATAAGTTGCCTGGTTTTTATTTTCATTTAAAGTGAAAAAACCCCACATTTTTATTCTGTTGACATTCTTATACTCTTCTGTTCTTCAGTATTTTATCTACTTAAGGACAGAAGTGCAAAATTCAGTTCCATTAAACAAAAGCATGAATGGAAATGTCATTTCAACATGAAATTATCAAACTATATTTTGAAAATAAGTTTCACATAAAGATGGTGGGTGGTGTGAAGCTCCCTTTGTCCACAGCTTCCAGCTGCCTGTAGAACCATAAGAAGGTTAGGTTAGGGCTATGTGTGTTTCCTTATCTTTAGGTCAAAGTCCATGTAGAAAGTTGCAACATTCTCCAGCTAAGAAACAGGTGCATGTCATAATCTGGCCATGTCTCTGTCAAGGAATGTGGCTGTGTCTGTCAAAGACAGGACCATTGAAGAACAGAGTAGCTATCCCTAAATTGTCATGGGGCAGCCCCTCTTTCTCTGCCTGGGGCTCTCTCAAACCTATGTCAAGGCTGCTCAACCCATGTCTCCCTATCAGACAGGAGACACATATCTAACCCAACCATGTCACCAACCCCACTGCAATGTGGGCCACCACCAGTGTTTTCCCTACTGTGACCTGGACATTAGACCTGGTGCCAAGAGCTCCTGTGTGGCCCAGCCCATTGTTGTAGTGCTGCACCACTGTGATGTTATTATTTTCTTTCACCATTCAGGCAAGAAGAAGTAATTAAATAATAGAAATAAATAAATAACAGCTGCTAATACTGGGATGGGAAATGAGGTAGCTGTGGCAACAATTTAAAGAACAGGACCTCAGAGGTTAGAAAATAATTAAAAGCAGCAAGTCTTATCAGTCGCCCAATTTTAAAACTTTGTGTGATACTTGCTGCTGAAATTCGTGGGTTTGAAGACAATTCTGGAAGAAAAATGCTTCTCGTGTTGACTGAAGGTAATATTTCTTACCTTTGGAATTAAAGATACATCCAGTACCAAACCTTGCATCCATGAGTGGCTGACACTGCTGAGCATGGTTGAGCGTGAACTGCAAGACTTGTGTCTTTCTTTCTTTGAAACAAACCAAAGATTTTCCCAGTGACTGTCTTGTGCTACACACTTCAGTTAGACACTAGAATTAAATATACACAAACTGCTGACCATTACATAGAATCTCTTTATCTGACAAGACTTGAGGTTTTGGATGTAAACTGAACCACAGAGATTCAGAAAACACTATTTTACTGTGAGGGTGACTAAGCACTGGCCCAGGAAGGTTGTGGAGTCTCTCTTCTTGGGGACATTCAAGAGCCATCTGGACATGGTCCTGGGCAACTGGCTCTAGGTGGCCCTGCCAGAGCCAGGAGGGAGTGGACAAGATGACTTCCAGAGGTCCTGTCCAACCTCAACCAGTCTGTGATTCAGGCGCATCGAAACATACTGCAAGTCCACTGACACATAGTAATTGTCGAAACCTCATTAACTTTCTCTCAAGTTTGGCCTGAAGATAGCTATTATGGCAACTGACTGACAAAGTCTGCTTGCATGGTGTCATGACCAGGGACTTAGCAGCTACTGGACTAATGACAAACAGTCAGGGACTACATCCTCTGTGTGAAAACTCTGACCTTTCTTTCGAGACCACCAAAATGGTAGACAATTTACAGTTATCAGATTTTAATTTTCTAGGCAGTGAACCTGTTGGCTGAGCAGTCTTCAGATGGGAAAAATTAAGAACCCAAAAGACTCACTAGTTCAATATATTTTGAACTTAAACCAACAAAGTCGCCTGAGGCAGCTCATCTGCTGCATTCAGTAGCCATATTATCCTTGAGGAAGGCAGGTATATCCTAGACATCAGTAAAGTTGCTGGAATGAGAACCAGACTGAGCAGCTCTGAACAGCTCATTGTCCATTTCTGTACCTGTGTACAAAAGAAGGTGCTGAAACACTGTAATGCTCTAGAATATTTTGCACCTTCTTTATCAATGATCTGGATTGAGTGCTCCCTCAGTAAGTTTGCAGATGACACTAAGTTGGGAGGGAGTGTTGATCTGCCTGAGGGTAGGAAGGCTCTCCAGAGTAGACCTGAATAGGCTGTATCAATGGGCTGAGGCCAACTGTATGAGCTTCAACAAGGCCAAGTGCTGGGTCCTGCACTTTGGTCACAAGAGCCCCATGCAGCGCAACGGGCTTGGGGACGAGTGGCTGGAAAGCTGCCATGCAGAAAAGGACCTGGGGGTCCTGGTGGACAGAGGGATGACCATGAGGTGGCACTGTGCCCTTGTGGCCAAGAAGGCCAATGGCATCCTGGGGTGTATGAGAAGGGGTGTGGTTAGTAGATTGAGAGAGGTTCTCCTTCCCCTCTACTCTGCCCTGGTGAGACTGCATTTGGAATATTGTGTCCAGTTCTGGTCCCCTCAGTTCAAGAAGGACAGGGAATTGCTTGAAAGAGTCCAGCGCAGAGCCACAAAGATGATAGAGGGAGTGGAGCATCTCCCTTATGACTTGTGGCTGAGGGAGCTGGGTCTCTTTAGCTTGGAGAAGAGGAGTCTGAGGGGTGACCTCATTAATGTTTATAAATTTGTAAAGGGCGAGTGTCAGGAGGAAGGAGCCAGGATCTTCTCTGTGATGTCAAATGACAGGACAAGGGACAATGGGAGCAAGCTGGAGCATAGGAAGTTCCACCTGAACATAAGGAAAAACGTTTTCACTGTGAGGGTGACAGAGCACTGGACCAGGCTGCCCAAAGAGGTTGTGGAGTCTCCTTCTCTGGAGACATTCAAAACCCGCCTGGATGCGTTCCTGTGTGACCTGGTCTAGGTGATCCTGCTCTGGCAGGGGGGTTGGACTGGATGATCTTTCGAGGTCCCTTCCAACTGCTAATAATCTGTGATTCTGTGGTTCTTTGCTTTCAGTCTTTGCAGGGTTACACAGGGTGCAAAGCAACAGCAACTCAAACCTGCAGAGTTTCCAGATGGGACAAACAGCATCAACATCTGAGAGACCTTGCGAGAGCTCCTGCCCGCATTTTCAGACACTAGGAGTTCATACCCTTTGGCTAAGCTCCAGATGAACACATTGACTTTGCGAGGCTATTCTGAACCCAGCACAGGTTCTGAACTATTTAAAGCTTCTGTTCACTTATAATTTCTTGTTTCCTCTATAGAATAGAAATAGAAATAGAAATAGAAATAGAAATAGAAATAGAAATAGAAATAGAAATAGAAATAGAAATAGAAATAGGAATAGGAATAGGAATAGAATAGAATAGAATAGAATTTTTGATGAAAGGAAGCATTTGCATACAGGTTAACAGTGGTTTCATACTGCTGACTTGACATATGTACTAAGTGAAAGCAAGGATTCAGATTTTTGAAGTTTAATGGTTTTGCTTTGTTTCAGCTTTCTATCTTTCTTTGCAATAATATTCTTGTTTATATTGTATAAACATGTCCAGATACAGAAAGCATTCTACTGGCCTTCAGCTAATCAGAATTAAATAATCAGAGAGTATGTAGGAAGTTTTTTTCTGTTTTAAAGATTGGTAATACTTCATCATCTCATGTTCTTTCTTTGATTCACAGAACAATCACACTATTTACAAGCTGTATATGCATCCAGTTTCCTAGAGCTACAACAGGAAAAAAGTCAGAATGGGCAATTCTATTTCAGATGTAACTGTCCATTCCCCATCTCTTTTAAGCTTCCCTACCAGCTTGCCATGCTGACTTGAAGCTTTATTCCCCTATATGTTCCCCATTTTTAGCATGTTCAGATGTTTTAGCCTTCAAGGCCTTTACTTTGAAATGTAGAAACTATAATCTTTAGACTACCTCTCTTATCTTTACAGTCACTTCTGTCTTCTGTATTGATAGTTTTTCATACTATATAGAAGAGTTTTCATTAAGATCTTAATACACTTGAGGTCAGTAATGATCTTTGAAAATGTGCCGGCAGAAAAATAATAAAATAACAAAAATTAGAAATTATTAGGTGTACTCATGTTATCTCATGAACGTTAGAGGATAAAATAGGAGGAAAAAGGAGAGAATCTTACATGAAATTTAAAGTTTAACTAGGCGTATTAAAAAAAAATCCCAACCCAGAACTAAATTATTTAACTCCCAAACAACAACAAAAAATCATTTAGAGTATCTTCTACACAGTTTTTTTACTGTTACAAAGAGGAATTATATGGCTCCCACCAGACCTTCTCTGTAGAGAAGGAAAAAATGTAAAAATCACTACCCTAACCTTAATAACATGAAATTACGAGGTTTCAAGGAAGAAAAGGTGTAGCATCTCCTCCCACTTTGTTCTTTGAGAAAAAAATAACCTACCTTGTGAATGCAGATTCTCATAATTTTCAAGACTACTCACCCACACCTTTATTACAAAGTTGGGGAGGTTTTGGAGAAGATTAATAAGGATTTACTGTTTCTTTTTGAGTCCTGCATATGATGGAGCTCAGCCAGATTTTGCCAGTTCCCATCCTTCTTTCTGTTACTGTAGCACAGAAGAGTAAATACTCTTATCTCCCCCTTCTCATGTACTGGATAAGGTATCAGAGATGGATTCAAAGCAGCCTACCCTGCCTTTGCATTTTGTTTTAGTGTACAGTGTTGTCTTTCCCTGGTCACTCTAGTTAGACACAATGCTGAGACTGAACGCAGAGCCTTGCTGTACATCGCCTTACTTACCTCAATATTTTGGAAGCACAGTTTCAGTTTTTAACAGAACATTTCCTTGTTTGTTCTTTCTATGGGTAGAGAGGATTTGTTCTCTTGCTAAGAAGTTAATCTCATTTAACTTCCAATGACTGGAAAGAATCAATTAAAACCAGTCAAACTTTGGTACAAATATGTGCAAGAATATGATAGATTCTTCATCACTTTAAGTTTTTGTACTCTTTCGGTTACAGTTAGGTTTTTAAGTATTTGCTTTATTTTAACTACAAATTCACACTTGATGCAAGAGCTACTAGGTTAATTTTTGTCACACAAAGACTCAA
>NW_010172696.1:0-16558 GCF_000695765.1 Mesitornis unicolor | reverse complement strand
TCTTTCCCTTCTTGTTTTCAAGTCTGTTGGCAGTCTGATGTAGTGTCTGATGTATTACTCCTCATTGAGGATAGTTTCATTTTGGAGCTATGTGTAGATAATAAATACATGTACATTTATGTCAATATTGTATGAAGCTACATCATGGGGAGAATTAATATTCTGTTGTCATTTCTTGACAGGAATTGTCATAGTCTTACCTTAAGTAAAAAGTTCATATCTGGGAAGTGTAATGAATCCTGTGACAGGATTGTTAGCCATTTCATTTATCTCTAACAGTCCATTTCTGTACTTCATAAGAGATACTGAGCTGTCATCTGTATTAAAAATCCAAGGGTTGATCATGTAACAATCTCAATAATTTTCTTTCTGTTACTCTTTACCATTTGTTTTGCCATTGGCAAAGCCAGCATTGGTATATTATTCCTGGCCCAGGGCACTAAACCTTTCAAACACCAGTTATTCAAGTGCATGCTCTTCTAATGGTCTTCGTCTGCTGTTATGCTAGTTGTGCATTCTTCCACTTTGTGTTCTATAATGAATATTATTTGCATTAAAAATGTGCTGTAAATAGGGATTTTTTTTCTGCATGGAGTCATATCTACAGCTGAACCTATTCATGAAAAAAAATAAAGCAACTAGTTTAAGAGGCTATGTTAAATTGATATATATCACTCAAAGAAACATACTTTGATATGTACTGTCATAGTTTTATTTTCCATTCCAATTACACATCAAGGTTCAAAGGAAAGGCATGTGTTTGGTTTTTTTTTTCTCTCTTCAGTCTGTGCCTTGCCAGAATTTTTGTATTTATTCTGGTGACATCCTATAGTTCAGCCTATTGCTAAATCATGCATAGAATAACATATAATATAATGTACATACACATAATAATATTATTGGAAAATGCTATTGAAGAGGAAAAAAAACAATAACATGAGGCTTATGAGCACATAACACCTGTAATGGATAGACATTTATCTCTCTCTTCATTAATCTGTTTAAGCATGTGAGAAGGACACATTGAAAAAGACCATGAGATGATTCCATACACTGATTTCTGATATCTGGAAAAGGTTTATTTAATTTTCTTGCCCAGAAAGGCAATTAACAGATTCATGGGATTAAAGAATTCACTTGCATGTGCTCAGCTCAGTGCCTGACTTCATGCATTATTTTAGGCACATTATTCTCTTTAATCAAATTTTGCTGTCTGAAAGATATTCAGGTTAAAAACTTCTGTACATAACCCAGAACAGAAGTTATTGGAATCCCACCAGTAAGCCATATTTCTACAATGTACTGTGCCAATACTTTTCTTCCAAGATTGACGCTTAATTAAAAAACTCCAGAGAATACATTTAGTTAGGAACCTCAAAATAAAGAATCTATATAATTTCTTTAAGGTCTCCTGCAAAATAATAGTGGTGTGACATGTCTGAGCTAATGGGTGTCAAAATGGAGTGGAAACCAAATAAATTAGTAAATGTTATATTTTATCTGAGGTATTTAAGTTTTTAATTACACTATTTAGTAAAGAAAAAATAGAATAACAATTGATTTAATTTTATAAATCTATTTTCTGATATGAATTCTGAATATTGCTTCCCCTGACTTTCCTGTTATTTATTATTTTCTGATTACATTGAAAAATCCCATTTTTCAGAATTACAGGATTCGCTGCTGTAAATGTGGAGAAAATGTGCCATTGGGCAAGCAACAGAAAAGAGAAAGCAATACCCAAAGCATTCCCTGATTTGGGAATGTAGAGGTATAGGCAGAGAAATTAGTTTTCTACATGTGGGGTTTTTTTGTAAAAAACATTGAAAAATTAACTTTGAAGTTTGTAGTAAAATGTCTAGCATTCATGTGTGAGGTTAAAGTTAAATATAACTCAGATAATTGAACAGCATTAATATTAATGATTTGAGGAAGGAAGCAGCAACAAAGAATTGCCATGCAATTGAACAAAATTAATGAATGTATGTGAAAATATCTGAAAAAGCCATATATCTCTGAGGTGTGTGTGTTATGACATGAAATGCTAATGATGTTGAACTAATATTTTATTTGCAGAAGCATTTCTCTCCATCTTTCAGAGCAAATAACTGAAAATGACTTTTCCAGGTCACACTTACTACATTTCTCTGTCCTGAGGTGAGGATTGGCTATTATTGGCATCACTCATAAGCCTTGACCAAAAGTACTACAGTAGTCCTGTAGTTGCTTGTCTGTCATTGCAGTTTCATCATTACCCATTAAAAATCTGCTCTGATGGTTGTTGCTATCACAGCATTTTCCATTCTTCATTCTACTGCACTAAACTTCCTGAATGTAATGTTTATGCTAAAATAACTGTTAAAAATAGAGATGCAATACTACAATGTTTTTAATTTTTCAATAATGTTATTTACATTTTACACTGATGCTAGTAGAAAGGAAAGGAAAGGAATATCCTGCCTGTGGCCCTCTTGTATTTATTCTGCATTATTCTGTTGAAGTCTTGCTTTTGTGAGCAAAATTATTGTGATACAAATGAGAAAGCACAGCACAATATATCTTTTTCTAGGCATTTAAATTGCATATATTTTTAAGTCCATGTCTACATCATCTCTCCATTATGTAATTTCCAATAGGAAAAATTGTTTCACTCTCTGGGATATTACTGTCAAACTTCTCCAGAACATATTTGCAAAGGACAGCAGGGTGTGCCTGCATAAAATAAATCATACTTTTCTCAGTGACCACCCAGTATCCCTTATGATTGCAGTGATTGACACATTGGTTGGAATAACTTTCTTAATGAATTATTGATGGAACAAGCATGGCAAGCAATTTGTTATGAATTAATGAGGGAAGAATAAAAATGCAGTTAAAAAATAGACTGAAACACAAATTATTGCAAATAAAATATCAGAATAGAAACATAGTAACATTTTCTGGTAATTCAGCAACTGTTAGTTGGGTTACTTCTGCCCCTGGGTAAACTGACATTTTCATATGCACTAATTAGCAAAGAGGTCAAATAAAATTTCAAATAAAATAGTTCATTTGTGGCATTTTTCCTTTATGGAGGAACTAATCTCAAATAAACTCCCAAAGAAGTGACACTGTAAAACATTAGATGTACCTTTTCTACCTGTCAGGACTGCTTGTTTTCTACATCTAATTAACTGCAAATGAAATGGAGACAAATAAATTTGTAGATTTTAAAATTGTTTTTATTTTTTAACGAAGGCTGAAATGTAGCTGTATATTGAAGTGTGAGATATTGTCACCATGCAGACATACGCACTCTTTCTTTTGAATATAACCAAACATTGGAGTGTGTAACAGTAATGCCAAGGGTGCCCTGGTGAACTAACAGTCTAACATCTCTGCCATTTGTGAGGCATGCCTGAAACATGGCTGGATTGGGCTGGCGACAGCAGTGAGCTCTTTCGCTAATTAGTGCATATAGAAATACCCGAATACACAGAAGCAGTAGTGACTTGAATAGTGAGAGCTGAAGTACCAGAAGAAATTATAAACTGTATTTCCAAGCCAGCCACAATCTCAATTCTTCTTTTAATCATAGAATTCCCCAGTTAAAATTTCCAGCTGCTGCAACCGTAATTTTATTATCTCTTGAAAAACAGAGGAATAAATGACTAAATATTTCATTATTCATGCTTTCAGAACCAGTGTCTACAATACTAGTGCTTACAGGAGTATAGGATATTCCTATCTGAAACAGCAAAATTATTCTGTCTTTGTCTTCAGGAAAAGCTGATTGATTCTCCGAATTCCAACCATATGTTTCAGTTCCCTGGTTTCTTTAGCCTTCTTTGCCTCTCGATGGCCTACTATGTTCCCCTTATACTGTGGGAACAGTGTAGAAGTAATGACAGAAAGATATTTTGTTCCTTGCTCCTCTTACAGACCTACTTTACCCTACCTGGGAATGTGACAAGAGGGATTTTAAATGTCTCTATCTGAATATCCATATCACAGGAATGTAGCTGCAGATCAATGTGGTATTGTAAGCACACGTGTAAGCAGTCCCACTCTGCTGAAATAAACAGCTGCAGGTGTGTCTCGGTAAGAATGCTTGTCTCCCAGTCTGGAGTTCAAGCAGACTGTGGTATCTAGCTATAAGGTACTACAGCCAAACAAGAGGAAAAAAAAACCCAACAAAAACAACAGCAAACCAAAACAAAAACCACCCCCTTCAAAATGTAACAGTAAATCTGCATAAAAAGCATTCCAGCGTTTCTATCGGGAACTTGCTTAAGATCATACATGCTTAGGTATGTATATGATGCTAAATTACTGCAACAGAGCTAAATCTTAAGGATACTATTAAGATTAGCAAAGCTGCTACTAGGTAAGCTACAAATTTCTACAGTATTAGTTTTGAAAAATACCAGCTGTATCTCCTCAATATACCTTGAAAAAGTGAACATTTGAAATATTCATTTAAACAAGGCCAAAGATTATAGGCTTAATAGTGTCAGTTACATTTCTTTGCAAATTAACCTACGTATAAAGCTGGTATTTACAAATTGTTAAGCGCTTTTTGTTCAGTATTTTTCACTACTTTATAATCTCCATTCATTTTGTACAGATGGATTTGCTTGTCAGTGCATAAATATGTGTTTTAATATATTCGTACATCACGCATTACTACAATGTCCTGTTTCAAAATGTAAAGGTTTCATGAGGATGAACTTGGCAGGATGGTTTTCCACATAAAAGTTAAAATAGAGCCAATTTTAACTTTAATAAAGTCAGAAAAGGAAGTATTTGTCAATAATAGCTAGCAAAAGGCTTTATGTAAAGAGGTGTAGAAAACAAATTTTAGAAATACAGAGTTGTTAAATTCTTATATTGACATTTTTCATTTTATTCTCCATGAAGAACTAATCTCAGGCAAAATCAGTAATATTGCATTGACCAAAAGGTAATTGTGTTTTTTTCTGGGTAAACTAAAGGGAAATTATTCATAGGAAACAAAAAAAAAATTATTAAACTATATAGTGTCCATTTGGTTCAACTACCTTTTGCCATCCTTCAGTCAACTTCATGATTCCATGCTCAAAAAGGTTCTTATCTTTTCTGACAAAAAAACAGTTCCAAGAACATTTTGATATCCTCTACAGCAGTGAAGGTTTTACCATTCAAGGTGTTTTGTAAAGAACAAAACAAAAGGTAGTCTGATGGTGCCAGGTCTGGCAAAAATGTTGGATGTGATAACACATGCCATCCAAGCTGCAACTATTTTTGATGAGTGACCAAACTTGTCTGTAGTCTAGCATTATCGTGGTGAAACACAACACCTTTGCAAATCTCCAATTCCAGACACTTCTGTTTGATGGCACCATTCAATTTATCCAGTTGATGACAGTACACATTCAAAGTAATGGTTTGGTTTCTTGGGAGCAATACAAAATACACGATACTTCTGAAATCCCGCCAGACTGACAGCATAAACTTCCTTTGGTGAATAGCTGCTATTGAAGTGCTTTGAGCTAGTTCATCACGCTTGCTCCATGACCTTTTCCATTTGTCATTGTTGTAGACGATCCATTTGTCATCACCTGTTATGGTACATTTCAAAAATTGATGATTTTCTTCATGTTTCAAGAGAGAATAACAGATGTCAACACACTTAGTGGATTTCTTTGAGCTCATGAAGTAACCAAATATTGAACTTCCAGATATATCCAAGTTTTTTTGAGTGGCTTTCAACACTCGATTTTGATATATCAGCAAACTCTTGTGCCATTAGCCTCTATTCAAGACTCCATGAAAACTAAACCAAGTTCATTTTCTTCCCTTGTGAAGTTAGGTGGTAGTTTCTTAATAGGTGGTTGCAACTGTGGGTTATTGAGCAGTGTGAAGGTGAATGAAACATGAGAAATGCAATTCATTTCTGGATTACTGGTGCCATTTGCTTATGGCACACGTGCTTATTACCTCTTTTTGTTTCAAAGTGTATGTATAACATAACATAGATATGCATGTAATTTTTCTGTAGCGAAAATAAGATATCAGAGATCTGTTGTGATCTATAGTACATACAGTGCTGACAATGTAACCTTTTTTCACCACTTTCTTTGGAGTGTTTTAACTCTCTCTGAAATCGTGGAAAATATTTTCTCAGTATTAAGAGTTGAAGTATAACTGTGCTTTGAAATTTCTGAGTTACTGTAAAAATTCTTGTAACTCATGCCCTAGTTTTGGCTTGTTACTTCCAGAAATATCTAAAAAGCTGAAAAGTTTTAAGTAATTTATTTTTTGTATCTAAAAGAAGAGATGGTATTTATTTTATATGTTACATAGAGGGCAAAGTCTTTGCTTTGCTGAGGTCCACAGAGAAATATTCACTGGAACTAAGGTTTTTCAGACAATCTTAATGACAACTGCTTTGAACACTTTAAAAATCATTCTTTTCTACATTGACCTATATTTGTTTGCCAGGTAAAATGAGAAAAAATCAGTCATCTTTAGAGGAATATGCTTTTAATTACATCTTTAAGACTGTTTGTTTTTATTTTTTGTTTTTATTTTTAACTGGATTAGTAGTTCCAAATAAATTTTTGAAAGCCAAGTTGTTGGTATTTACTTTTTCCCAGTATTGCACTCACACAGCTGCAATTAGTTTTCAAAATATAGAATTACAATATGAATGGTAAACAGATAATTTCCCATATTTGTTTGTTAATGACTGTGCTAACATTTACAGGTAAAAAGTACCATTTGTGATAATGGTACTTATATTGATACAATCATCTCACTTTTTCTTAGTAAGTCAATAAAAGAAAAGGAAAAATTCATCTTAGAAACTCCTAATGTACAGTCAAGTGTTACAGTTGGTGTAAGACACATCGAAATAGAGAACTTTAGATTAGTTTCTTTTGTGGGCCTGTACTACATTGAAAATAGGATCTGGTTTGAACAGAGGCAGTATTTGACTGACTGCAGAGTTACCAGCCCTCATAGCTTGTTTAATGATGCTTTCAGTTTGTCAGAAGTTGCATTACTTGCATTGGCTGGTATATAGAGCCCTGGCAGGTGGGAACACAGGAAAGGTGCTCAAGTTGCCACCAAGCTGAAGCCCCAGTAGTTTTGCTGCCAGCATCATTGCAGTGAGGAACAAACTATCAACTCCTAAGTGTCAGATCCTAAAATACAGAAAAGTAACTAAGAGTTAAGAGTTTGGGGGTTGTATACTTGCTTCAAAAAAAAGAAAGTTGGCTACTGGAGTATTGTGTCTGGCTGTTAATTAGTTATTGCCTTGGAGAAATAACGTGCTCATTTACTGACATGTGAGTTTGCCCGGCCTTTGAAGCATATTTTTGCTTCTATACATTACATGATTAAATGATGCCTCAAGCATTGAAGAACAATAGAAAATAATTATTTAAAAAAAATCTAATCTAGGCTGTGCAGAACTGTATGGTGGGGAGGTTCAGTGTCTTGCAAATGCAGATCTGGGAAAGGTAAATTTTTGTCAACTTCAGTTGACAATCTTACTCCTCTGGGATGTTACTTTTGCCAGCACTTTGGTTCTTTTAAGTATCCTTTATTTACTATGTTCTCTGAAAATCAGCAGTATGAAAAAAAATATATACTTACTGATATTTTCAATTAAAGATGTTACAAAATACTTGTGGCACTCAGTGTATGGGGAACAAGTTTTAGGAGGAACAGGTTGAAAATAGCAGCGTCGTTGACTCAAAGTGTCTTTCCTAGAGTTATCTGAAATATGTTGTAAATCATATTGCAATGTTTTACACATGTATAAATAAACTGCAGGTGTAAGCTCTTCAGGTTTTAGTCAATCATTGATAAACACCTAATATGATTGATAATAAAGATCTAAAGATTTAAACAAGGTAATGTCATGAATAGATACAATTAAAATCTAAGCAACTTTTATAGAAAATGAATCTAATTTAAATTTTTATGCTTTCTTAAATGATGTTGGAGAACTGATAAAAAAATATGAACATTGGCTTCACACTGAAAGTTATAATAGATAATAAAGTGACATTATGTGAAAAGACTATATAGTTGCCACTGAAGATATTTTGGAAGTTAGAAATTGTTGTGAATATAGTTTTAACATCCACAGATGGAAAACTTGGTGTACAATAAGAAAGGAAAAATACCTGACTGTCCAGTTAAAATGGATAGAAATCTATGCTGTTCTCATGACGTAGTGAAAATCAGTTCTGATGCATCCACATGTTAATGTAGCTTAACCTTTGTGCTTTTGTAAACTGAGCATAGAAAAAGTTTCATATTTTTCTACATGTTTGACACTAATTACTCAGTCCTCTGATCCTTGGAAGCAAGGATGTATATTTATTGAGGTGAAATGTAATAGCGTAAGACAAATTGCATGTGTTGGCTAAGTTGAACTTGAATGCGCTGGAAGATTCAGAAATTGCATACAAAATTGCTTTTGTTAATCACATGGGGAGCTAAATCTTCTGGAGAGAGAGGCAATTTGAGAATGATGCACATATAATTCACAACTCCAATAGTATCACTTTGCCTTTATGGACAGGGGACCAAGCCAGCTTTACGGTGAGCTGTGTGCATGTTTTCAAACAGGGGGTTCAGGACAAAAAAAAGAGGAAAGAAGCAGTTCCTTCTGCTCCAGTCCAAGTATGGACAATTCTGTATTCTTTCTTACAAAAGAGGAGTTGTTCTGAATGGGAGAAGAATGCAGAATTACCCAGCCTGAAAGCCTTCCTGGAGCATAGTGTGGGATGGGTGAGGACTCTGAGAGCAAGGATAATTTAATTGTGCCTATATGGCACTTAGTAGGCACGTTCAGGATTTTCTCTAGTGGTGAGCTGTGAAACCAGATCTGTTCATGCACAGTTGAGCAGATGGGACCAGACTGTTCAGACCACTGCAAGTGACAGCAGCATTCAACGGGCCTACAGGTATTTTTGAGCCCTCATTACAGTTTTAAATTAAGAGAAGATGTACATAAGAAGACTAAATTAAGAGAAGATGTACATAACAAGACTACTGTTAGATGCAAACACACAAGCAATTACTCAAACAGAAAGGAGAAATAAAACAGAGCTCTATATAAATCCATGCCTAAATCAGACCATTGAAAACCATGTTCTATAAAACATTGTTTAGTTCACACTTATAATAACGTAAGTCTTGAAAACTAATAAAGAGTTTTCTTATTGAAGAAAGTAATTTTCCTTTACCTAAATGTCTGGTAAGGTTAACTTGAAATTCAAGACAGATTTTCATTGCTTATGTCATGGATTACCACCAAATTTTTCAATCAGTAACCCAACATCAAATCAGGGCATGTCACAGCTAAAAGAAAAGACAGTAACTTACCTTTGTTTTTAAAATTTCTTTTGTTCGCTCTTGTCTATTCACTCAAGAGTGGAGTATTGCCTATGAATATGGCTATCTGTGTAATGGTACCTAGAGGAAATACTGAAGCTTGATTACCTAGACAGTAATTACTTCTCATCTGAAAATGCGTAACCACAAAAGGGTTAAATGAAATCCTTTGCTGTAGAGTGAGGATGTAAAAATGTAACTAAAAATATACCCTGTTTCAGCTTGTGAGGACAGGCAGAGCAGAAGAGAGGGTTAGTCAATCCAAAATAGTCTCCTTATATCTACAAATTTACAGAAAAGGTACACTTTCTTTCACATGAAAATAAGGTTTTCAAAGCAAAATGTACACAGTTATCCATAACAGTAGTATTTTTTCTTCAAAATATTTGATTGCCAGAGGATTACATGAACAGTAAAAAGCTGCTTTTCAATATGTAGATGTTTCTAAAAAAGCCACAGGAGACAATTCCTTTTGCTAGAATTTTAGTGATGGTCTGTCTTCTGATGACATTTGTTTTGCAGATAACCTCCTGCTGTCCCAGGGAAAGTGCACGTAAGTGGTGTTACCTTTCAGAATTGGAAGCGTGTTTATACAAGCAGTATATCTGGGTACAAAAATTATTTTACAATATTTTCATCTGCAAACTATTGCTTCTTTCAGTTATGTAGGATGTTTCCGCTATTACTGTGCAGTGACACATTAGGCTAGACATGTAAAGTAATGCAGTGTGACTGATACAAGCTGATGTTACACTTCACAGCACAATGCTTCGTAATGTGTTATGTCAATGAGAGCATTTAAAAAAGTGTAATTCTCCAGAAAGAACTAATAAAAGAATCCAAGAATAACCTTCCCTCTCTCCTCCTCCCATCTCCCTCAAAACCAAAAACCACTGAGAGCAGAAAGCAATTTGTATTTGACACACAAAAACAACTTTTGGAGGATCCATAGCAGTAGGTTATTGTATAACATATTTACAGTTGAATTAAGAAAGGGAAAAAATTTTTCTATTAAAAATCTGTTTTTCTCTTTACAGAATGAAAAAAAAATTCTCAGTTGGGATCTTTACTGGCTTTTAAATCCATGTATTTTTAGAGCAGTAAGAGTAGAGTATTTTAATGCACTTTAAGTCTACCTTACATAATAAGCATTTTCAGCTTGTAAAGCAGTATACTGCTTCAAATCCAAACAGAAATACTAGTTTTACTAAATTTTCTTAGGTTTAATTTCATTGTATATTCCTTTTATTTCTTTTAGGTTTGCACTTTTATGTCTGATTTTGAAGGTATACTTTTTATTTTGTTTTAAGCCTATACTGTTCTTGAAGTTTAGATGAACGTACAGAAACTTGCATGGTGTTTTCCTCATGTTCTTGTAGACTTCTTGCAATTATTTTTTTTTTCTGTGACCTCTCCTATAAATCAGAAATGTTTCCATCTTCTTCTGAAATTCTGTCCTAATAACATTTAATCTGACTCCTGATAATTTTTATCCTAGTTGAGTGTTTAGGCACCATTTGCTGCTTGTAATTTTCTTCCCTGTCAGTTGTCCAGAGTTTTGCAGTCTGTGGTCAGGGAGAGAAGGAACATGTACTGTATACACAAAACTCAATGGATACTTTGAGCTTATCTGTACTGATACACTCCACATTTTTAACGCACAGCTTCTCAGTACCTATAGTCTGTATATATGTTAAACTCATTGGATGATATACTGACCTGGATTTCTCTAGCTTTAATGATGTGTTACAGTAAATAGCAAGTTTTCTTTCAGATGTACCTTTAACACATCATATCCCACGACAGCCTCTTGTAGGCAGCTTGGTTCCAAGAAAAAATTGAAGCTGTTCCTATGAAGTTAGAGCAGCACCTGACAAATGTTGACGCTTTCTTGCATCGTGAGGAAAGCTAAAGTCAGTAGTGGCTCCAGCCTGCCACGCTATGGTACGGTCGGGGAAATAAAACACCCACCAGAGGCACGCAAGGGCTTGGGCTGCCATCTTCACGAAGGAAAGACAAATGGACATCATCAGCTCTTGCGCGAAGGAGACAGAGAATTAGAAGGGGTTGGGGGAGTCCGTACCCTCGTTACTCCAGCACAACCCTCCATGCCTGGCAAACCAGAAGGCACATTGGTCAACCAGGAGGAGTTTCTCAGTGTCTTGATAGGCAACTGTATGTTCTCTCAGGACTGACGCTAATTGTAAGAGGTGAATGCAAGAGAGTAATTGAAATTAGCAGGTAATGATAGCTGCTGTTAGGTTTAGACCATTAGATGTTGGAACTGAGATATTACTGGCAAGTATGCTTATGGGAGAGGAAAAAAATCCAACAAAGAAATAAAATTTCTTAAATTGGTCAAACTTCTTTTGGCTTGAAGGTTAGAAAATTTTCTTGATAAATCAATTTTATAACACCTTTCACTTATGAGGCAAAAGGAAGTTCAGAAATTAGTGGAACTCCAGCATTTAGAATAATGAAGATGGAGGAATTAAAAATGAGAAAGGATTTGCCTTTATTAGTACAAGAGTTTTGTTTTGTAGACAAATCTTTTTGATTACAGGAGATTACATATTTCACTCTTCCCTTCCAGAGCCAGATTGTTATTTTGTTAAAATGATTTTTTTTCCTCAAAAGATTGCTTGTCTGTAGATCAATTTGACGCTAACAAAAGGGTTTAACTAAGCTGCCTCTTTATCAATGCATCTCAACTATCTAAGGATTATTCACTTAACCCAGGTCATCTTCCAGGACAAGTTTCTTTTAATCTTAAGCTCTATAAAGTATTTCTCATCCCCTCATAGTTGCAGGTGTGACCTTCATATGAAAGCTAAACATCTGCACAATGGGGATCACCTTCTCATTATACTGGGCATCAACAGCTCCAATCTCATTATACTCATATTTAAGGTAAGAGAGTAAAATAAGATGCTAGTTTGTATAATTAGCAATTCGAGATAATAAGGTCTTCTACTGTATTGCCTGTAGTGAGTATGCCTGGTTACAACAGCTTAAATTTCACAAATGATTATTAAATTGCTGAGCGAGATGTCAAAACATAGAATGCCACCTAAAACCAATCTGCTATTAAGAGAGAAGATCCTTGTGAATTTTAAAAGTGAATAGTGTAATGTCTGCAGCAAAACCCACAATGTCCTTTGCCATTCCATGGAGAAGGGAAGAGGAGACCTAAAGAACTTTTTAGTTTTCTAGGGTAGGCATATTGTAAACACCACCACTGGTGTTGGAGAGGTAATATACTAAAGTTGCACTTTCCCACCCTATTGGTGGGATAACCACTCAAACTCTCCCTCAGGCCTTGAAACTGCTTTTAGGAAAGAGGGTTCTCTCTTCAGCTACTCCCATTCTCACCCCTGGTGCTGGGCAAATGGAATGAGTAAGGGCTTTTTCATGTTTTAAAGTTACAAACACTTTTAAAATACAAATGACAATAAGATAACAATTTTAATATATGACTAAAGATATGAGAAGTTTCATAAATGAAAGTTCATAAATGCAAGTAAGTTGAGCATGGATAACCAGATCAGTATTCTCAGAAAGGAGATGTGCCCTGTGCTATGGATTTGGGGCATAAAATGTTCTCTTTCATAACATGACCAAGCACCACTTGAAAATCTCTTTGGTTCTTCTTTACCCTGTTCCCACCACTTTTACAGAGTCTCACTTCTGCTTTACATCCTAAAGTTATGTGCAGGTGATTTAAATGTGTATAATCATTTATTCTTGCAAACTTGTACAGATCTTTTCTACCTTACTGTTAATCCCTGATTTATTTTTCAGCTTCTGTTGTTCTAGGCTGAATAAGCTAAATTTTTTCAGTCTTTTCTTGTAAAAAGCATTTCTAAAGTCACTCTAATAACATTTCCAGCACCAGTCCCAAATTTACATTCTGGGTTCTTGAACACAATTAATTACAACTAAAGTCTGACTGAAGAATAGATGAAATTTAGTAAATAGCTCTATGTTTCTACATATCAACAGGATAAAGATGATATCCAGGTATGTATCCTATTTCATGCCACACCATATAGTTCATAATCACTTGTGTTTGGCTAATATAAAATGAACTTTAGTCTCCTACACTGCTTCCAACAGGGGAGCTACCAAAACAAAACAGTGTCCTATGGGAGTGATACTCTGCTCTTCATGGCAGCATTTCATGCATTTTGAGAAATCCAAGTTGTAAAATCATTCAGGCGTCTTCTGTAACATACTTGTATTTCACTGCACAGATATTTTCCAACACACTGATCCTACCAATCAGATGTCATCGTTAGTACAATTTGTTTATTATTGTGGACATGATCCAGTTTCAGCTACTCCAGATAGTTAAGGATTAAATTATCACATTTACGTTGCATTTTATTTTTACTTATCTTCTGACAATTTGAAAAAATAAACTAGGACTATGGATACGTGGGACATTTATGAACTGAAAAAGATATTCTATTTCCTTTCAGAACAGAACTGGCTTTTGCTTTTCAATACTGAATCAACCCTTTTAGCTAATGAGAGGAAAGAAATAATAGTTTTCTTTAATGTGTAAGTTTCTTTTAGTGTGTTTATGTGTTCCTGGGTTTTGGGGTTTGTTTTTCCACAGAATAATAGACTGTGGTGTCCCACAGCATTGCTTGAAACAGTAAGTTACAAGAGAGTTACTGGAGATAACAAAAATGTCTTACCAAGAAAACAAAATCTGATAGATAAGCTCAGTCATTTTAAAACATTAATAGGGATTTTTATATTGTTAAAACTTCCATCTCTAGAAATCTCCAGAAATCTCTGATAATGGATAGGGGTCTTTTTTGTCAGATAAAGTGACTGTAGTAATTCTAGCAGATCCCTCTAGAGAGGGCTGAAATATGAGTCATATAGTGAGAAAATTTCTACCAGTGAGTCCTAAATTATTTACATAAGTGTTGATGTTACTCTCTTTCCTTGCTATTTACATATATAGGCTGTATCCTCTTTTGGGAGACGCTACCAGAGATTGTGCTGAATGCTCGGAAAGGATGTCATGGACAGATTTCCATATGTCTTTTTTTGTTTAGACTTGTAATGCCCGTAAGCCACAATGTTTTGCTACTCACATTAGCTTGGTGCTTTTTAGCCAAAAGAGAGGATGGCAAATCTGTGTGAAAACCTCACACCTCAGGTGTACTCTTACATTTGAAAAACAGTAGTAATAATTTACCATTATTGTACTGCTGTTGATGTTTAGAAGGACTGCACAGAGATTATGATGTCAGATTCAGGTTTTATCCTTCTTTTTTTGTATACACTGTAAACATCTATATATATGTTAATCAACCTGTTTCAAGAGCGAAGAGAAACAGGCAGTTTAAGAGCACAATTTATTGTTTTAGGTATGGGCTTTTGAGATATAAATCTCTTTTGAGAGATAAGATTACTATTTCTCTCCAGGAACAAAGGGAGTCCAGATAAGAGTTTAGAAAGAGTGCCAAACACAGGTTTGACATCTAAGTCTAACCTCAGAGTTCCAAACTAGGAAGCACTGAGAACATGTAGACACAACAAATAGGTGTCAGTGCACAGCCTCCATTCACTATGGAAGGGACCTTAGCTAAGTTCCTAAACAGTTGTTGCAATTAGATATTTGAATTAAAGTGAAATTAAACCAGGACCACTGAAAAAAAAATCAGTACTTTATCCACAATTTCAAAAAATCTAAAGAGGAAAAATAAGAAATAAGTGAAGTGCTGTCCCTTTTCTTTGACTACATGCACTAATGGGTTTAAAATATCACCTATATATGACTGTACTGTTTGTTCTTCAGAAAAGGCAAGGGAAAATTAAACATAGTTTAATTTGTTGATGTGGGCAACCAAAGCCACTATTACTGTTGCCAACGAGTATGGTGGCATCTTGTGCTCTGTCTGAATGCAGCTGGAAGGCTGCGGGGAACGGACACATGCTGTGGTATGAGTGCCAGCTCTGATAGTTACACGCTGTAGTACAGAATGGTTCTTAGCCAGGCAAGTGCTTTTGTACTGACATTTCACACAAATTGTAGTTATTACTAGAAGGTAACATTAAAACCAACATGAAAACTGACTAAAGATTACAGCATTTAGCATTACAAATATTTTACAGCTAGCATGTAGTCCTCTTGGGGTGAAGGTGGTGGAGGTAGGAGCAAGCATTGTAACATTAGATCTGACATCACCTGATTTATTAATGTGCTTGAACAGTGGGTTCTGTTATCTACTTGATTTGCCATTTAAAAAGCAAATTATTATAACTGAATTTTAGCCACAGTTGTAAAAAAGAGGGAGTCAGGTTGGAACAGACTAAAGAAACAGCTCTCCAGTATTTGAATTCCTGTTGTGAAATTGCGCCTCTGCTTTTGCATATGGGTGAACATAGTAAAAGATGGCGAAGTGAAAATAACTGAAGATCTCTGTGGTTTTTATTCCGTGAAAGCAAGAGAGAAGGGAAAATTTCTGTTGAGGAGACATGGAGTGTATGAAAGGAAGTTTAAGACGTCATTTTAATCCTCTCACAGCTGGAAATGGCATCCCCCACCAAAAAGCTACTTCAGCATCATAGCTTATTTTTATATTAAAAATTTCAAATAATTAAGATTATTAAAACCTCTAGTGGTTTAAAAATTTATTTTTGGGAGAATATAGAGAGACTGTAGAAAACTCTGTAGTGTACTCTGCCATGAAAACTAAGGGTACTTTCCTGTTCTTAGGTCATTGAAATAGAAGAAAATATATACTTCCATGCATTGAAGAATTACAGAGTGACCCAGTGTTCTTGATTTTGAAACGATAAGGCATTTAGCTTTTACCCCCAGTGACGGGTCATATTAAATGCTCTTAGATATGGTCATGATGAATGTTTGAAGTGCCATGCCTAAATTCAACAGAAAGATTTAATGTACGTATTAATATATGCCTTTCATAAAAATAATTTTATTTCCTTCTAAAAATTGTTTACGTAAATGAATTTCTATAGTTATGTTTTCAATAAACTAAACATAGTCTGGAATATATTACATTTCTCTAGTAGGGAAACTGGTAATTTATGCATAAACTTCTATTGTTGACTTTGTTTTTGAGAATTATTTGAAAGCCGGAATAATGGCTGCTGAAGATTTTTGTCTGTTTATAATAAAAATATTTTTATTTAATTTTTA
>NW_010172695.1:367-2044 GCF_000695765.1 Mesitornis unicolor | reverse complement strand
ACTAGATGATCTTTTGAGGTCCCTTCTAATCTCTAACATTCTGTGATTCTGTGAGCTGTCTAACAGTCTGGGGGACTTTTGCACTTCTGACACTGCTTTTAAGCCCAGCAAAGTCTGAGTTCTGAAGCTGAAGTCTTTATGTCAAAGATAATGGCAATGTAAATAGATAGTGAAATTATTTGAATATAGGGTAACATGATCCTTAACAATGTTGTCAAGATATGGCTCAGTGGAGCAGCATTGAATGAAAAACTTCTGCTACTTAAGGCACACCATATTTTTTATCCATGTTTGAGCTCTCTGGGTAGTAACTCAATAAGAAATCAGTGAAATGGAGATTCTGATTGCTTGATGATGATGAAGCTTACTGTGGATTCAGGTGAATTCAAAGTTTATCAGTGAAAGTCACACTCTCAGCCTGAAAAGCAGAAAAAAATAAAGATAGTGTGAAAAGGCAGGAAACAAGCAGCAGCAAAAGTGGAAAGAGACCACCTGTTTTATGAGTGAAGCTATATCAGTAGAAGAGAAATTGTCTTGAATACCTTAATGATTGTATTGGGTTTTCAGTGAGGGGTTTTTGGTTGTGTCTTGGGTAATGGGGAAAGGGCTATGAAGATAGCCCTTTAAGAAGCTACCTGAAAAAGCTCCCTCTTTTCCTTTGTCACACCCACCTCTGATCAGGGCCAAATCAATCAGCACCCCTGCGAATTCATGTATTTAAGGGGGGTGCAGGGCATGCCTCGCTCGCTCTCTCTGGCACTGGCCCCGATCAGTTTTGTCCCTATGTGTGGGTGGCACGCCCCCAGCCCTGCCCAGCGGAACTGGGTCGGCCCAACCCCAACTTAAGCTTAAGCTCCCCTGCAGCTCCAGTCTGAAAAGAGAGAGAGAGCTGGGAACTCTTCAAAACCATCAGAAGAGACCTGCAGTGGAGAAAGGAATGAGGCCTGAGGAGAACAGCTTTGAACACCAAGTTCGGTTGAAGGCTGAAAGGAGCAGGGGGAGGAGGAGGATGCAAAGCCCGGGTTCCCCTTTTGAAACTCATGGCAAGAGCCAAGTCATCTGCCCTGCAGCCCGTAGAGTTTACCAGTGGGGCAGGGCCACATAAACCATCAGAAGAGACCTGCAGTGGAGAAAGGAATGAGGCCTGAGGAGAACAGCTTTGAACACCAAGTTCGGTTGAAGGCTGAAAGGAGCAGGGGGAGGAGGAGGATGCAAAGCCCGGGTTCCCCTTTTGAAACTCATGGCAAGAGCCAAGTCATCTGCCCTGCAGCCCGTAGAGTTTACCAGTGGGGCAGGGCCACATAAGCAGTGTCTGCCCGTGAAGAAGCCATGACTCTGGGCCGTGTGTGCTAGAGCAGTTCATATGTGAGAGAATTGTGATCATGAGCAGACTCAGATTGGAGCTTTGTGTACTTGGGCTGAAGCAGTTTTGAGCATGAGGGAAAGTGCAGCTGTGGGCAGACCTGGATTGGACTTTTGAGGACTTTTTTCTCCTGTGGAAAGGGCGCCACATGGAGGCAGAGAGAGCAACTGTGTGGAGTCCTCCCTATCCCCCAAAAAACCACATGGCATGAAACTGACTGCAACCCTCACTCCCATCCTTCTGTGTCTCAGGACACGGGGCAGGAGGAGGTGAAGAAACTAGGAACAAAGCTGAGCCCAGGAAGAATGGATGGA
>NW_010172695.1:0-268 GCF_000695765.1 Mesitornis unicolor | reverse complement strand
GTGACTTCGGCCTGTGACATTTTAAGTGGTGAGAAGCCCTCGCAGTCCTTATTTTGACTAGCCTTTTTTTTGGGGCATCGTGATGTTCAGTTACGCACTAGGTCCAAATTGCGACAACGATCTCAGTCCTAAATCTAGAGGCTACATGGGATTAGAGAGGAAACTGGAGCAGAGAGGCAGAAAACCTCTGTATTTTCCTTTGTGCATCTTTCTTGTGCCATCAAAAAAGTATTTTTGCAGTATTTTATAATATTTATTTATAGTATTT
>NW_010172694.1:35289-41628 GCF_000695765.1 Mesitornis unicolor | reverse complement strand
GTTCTATTTAGCTCAAACCAGGACAAGTGGTTATGACAAATTGTGCACAGTGAGAATGGATCTGTTTCCTTAAATCCATAAGAGGGAGTCTGTGAGCAAAAGAATTACAGAGTCACAGAATGTTAGGAGTTTGAAGGGATGTCGAAAGATCATCCAGTCCAACGCCCCTCCAGAGCAGGATCACCTAGACCAGGTCACACAGGAATGCGTCCAGGTGGGTTTTGAATGTCTCCAGAGAAGAAGACTCCACAACCTCTCTGGGCAGCCTGGTCCAGGGCTCTGTCACCCTCACAGTGACAAAGTTTTTCCCTGTGTTTACATGGAACCTCCTATGCTCCAGTTTGCACTCATTGCCCCTTGTCCTGTCATTGGACATCACAGAGCAGAGCCTGGCTCCTTCCTCCTGACACTCGCCCTTTACAAATTTATAAACATTAATGAGACCATCCCTCAGTCTCCTCTTCTCCAAGTCAAAGAGACCCAGCTCCCTCAGCCGCTCCTCATAAGGGAGATGCTCCACTTCCTCAATCATCTCTGTGGTCCTGTGCTGGACTCTTTCAAGCAGGTGCACCAGGCCTTATAACCAGCCAAATCATATGCAGGGAACGATGACAATGACTGAGACAATTCCAGGGCAAGGATGCTGTCTGGTCACATCAGAGTATGAAAAACATATTCTCTTGCTCTAGTGTGCAGACTGCAGACAGAATACAAAACTCCTTGTGTTCAACTGAAACTAGGCAGAAGAAGCCTAAAGTACAATGATTGCTTTCAAGGAGCTTATAAGACAACTGATAGGCAACTGTTATAGATGGGACAATTGTATGGTAATTGGAGGTGCAGTCTTGGTAGGGTTTTCACTAATCATATCAGTAACAGCTTATTGGGCTGAGATTGTCCAGGTAACCATATCAGACCCACATAATTTGCATATGGATGTTGCAGAACTGGGACCAATGAGGAAAAGTAATTCAGGGTGGATTTTTGAAAGGAGTTTGAGAAGAGAAGAGGAGATAGAATGGCTACAAAAAGATGGATTCAGAAGTAGAAAAAAAAGGGGAATAATGTATGAAATTAAGTGAAGAGAAAAGATGACACCTTTCAACAGTAGGAGTGGAGATGCCTATGGATGGTAATGAAACTGATTGCAGATCCAAGTCCAGCAGGAAACTGCAGAGAAACCCATTGGTTAACCCAATAAAGTCTCCCTTAGGAGAAAGGAGGGTAAATTGATTACATGCTCGTAAGTCTCTGCTACTGATATGAACACCAACTTCCCTTGTAGTTCTTTTATCAGGATGCTTACCTTTCAGAGTATGTAGAAGGAACCATACCTACATACTGTGGCACATCACTGCTGTGGATGTGTGGGAAGAGAACTTCAAACACATGATTGCATGGACTAAGGAGTGTTTCTGACCTTGAGCAGGCAGTGTATTTGACTTGAACTAGATGTTCTTCTGTTGACACTTGTGTTTCTTATTCAAAGGCTTCTCGTTCTTGCCTTGTGATCACAGGACTTTCCAAAGAGCAGTTTTGTAGTCCAAAATTGTTAAGATATTTTTTTTTTTTTTACATTGAGAATGGAGATACTGTATGTGTCTGCCACTCTGAGGACCAAACATGGTGCTAACTGCTTTTTCAAGCAAGAATTTTTGTGCTTTCCAAGTTTTGAAAATACTCGTAGTAGTATTGCAAATATATGATGTGCTAATCATGCAAGTCAACAACAGGTCTATGAATAGCGGGGACCATTCACAAACAATTGGTGTAAACATAGGAATTCTAGCAAATGCCAGAAGTATCTTTGAGTAGGAACTGTACTGTCAGTATGCTCTGTGATCTCAAAGCTATCAAAAGAAAGTACAAGGAAAAACAATAAAATAAGAATGTAAGGAAACAGAAACAATGGCTGAGGAAAAAAAAGGTAAAATTAATCTAACTGTGAGAATAATGCAGCCATAGCAAATGCCCTACAATGTCACATCTCTGAGACAAATGGGGAACACAGGATTCACCACAGTCTACATGTTACTTTTTCAGGAGCATAAGAAGCACAGAATTAAAACACTTCACTTGGCTAATGCTAGTATTAAAAATGTCTCTGGCTTTGAGTCCTAGAGACACATATCCTCTCAAAGTATATGAAAATCCATATGCCTTTCCATTTCTACTTAGCTGTTAGATGGCCACTGGTTAAAATAAAGAGCTATGCTGTGGACAAGAATATGCCCTTGCATGGGGAGTTCACAACCCCCAGAAATGATAGCTGTAAAGCTAGGATCATGTGTTTGGGGCAGACTTGGATTTGAAATCTTGGTTTCTTCTTCCCAGATGAATGCTTTAACCAGCAGTGCCCCTAAACATTGCTTTCTCTATAGGGTGTTAAACTCTTGTTTTCTCCAAAAAACCAAACAGAACCACAAATAAAACATCAAAGAATCCACTCACCCAATGCTGTGTCCATCACTTCTGAGTAAAGTGAAATCTAAATAATGTAAATATATGTAAGTGCATGTTCATGCTCTCAGAGAGCATCCTGGGTCGAGCACTTCAGGAAATGAAGTCCTAGATGTCAGAGTTTCAGATCTGGACACACACTGTTCAGCTCTGGTGTCATCTAGCACAGTTCCTGGAGCTCAGCTCTGGACAAAGGAGTTAGAAACGTAGGGGCTTTCAAAGCTAGTTGAGAGAGACTGCGTGCCTCACTTTTGTTCAAGTTTCCCTGTAGATGACTTGCCGTTTTAATGAGATCTACCCTCGGAAACAATTTATAACTATTCTTGTTTCTCTGAAGTTTCCGATGGTGCTCTGTAGGTGGCAGTGCAGAACACATTTCTCTGGTACTCAACCCGCCAGAGATTTGTGCACTTGCAAAGATTCGAGTGTTTTGGTTATTGTAGTCACTGTATGTATTTTTCTAGATGACTCGGGCAGTCTTCCTTTACAATTGTTCATTACGTCATACACATTCTTGGTTGTCTGGTTCTTTCAGTTGTCTTTTTCCTATTCTTGATCTTACATTACTTGTTATGATTGCTTTGGTTCGTATGGGAACAGAGCAAACAAACCACTTGGAACATCTATAAATCCTCTCTCGTCAGTGTGAACTTTTTTTTTTGATGTTTCACCTTCACAGAAAAATGTTTCCAGAACCACAAATAAACTAAATGAACAAATCTTGTTGCATAAAAGGAACGAACCAGCTTAGTTACTGATAGGGAAATGCATATCTGTTTATTTAAAGCTGGTGCTCTGAAAGCAAAGATAGATTGCGCTTTAGGGGTGGTGGAAGATCAGATTTCCTCTCTGCTTCTGCAGGTGGCTTGGCATGACTTCTCAGCTCATTTGACTTAATGTTTTTACATTCTCCTGTGGAAACTGATGTAAGCGTCAGGACACCATGACCATTTTGTGTTGGAAAACAGGCATTTTTTCATATCTGTCACCCACTGTGGAGATTTTTAGCTAGAACTGCATACCATGTTTCAAGCATTGACACATTGTAGAATAATGAGGTTTAGAAATCTCAATTCTCAGTTCTTTCTTCAACATTCATAGGTGGGAAAAAACATCTTGATTCTCAATGTCATTAGCTTCTAACGCAAGTCAGATTTCCCACCTATGTTTAAAAGTGCCCTCCTACACCCTCTTGAACAGCCTTCTATCCTTTCCCACTCATTGAAAGCTAACACTGTCCTGGTACCTGCAGACCTAACCATTAAGTCTTTGCATCTTGTTACAACACAATACCAATGACTCTCTATCATTTGTAGACTTGTCATTCTTTCATTGGCCGTGAAAATTAGAACACAGAATTTAGAAGATGAGTTACACAGCACTAACAGGAGTACTGAATCTGTGTCAAAAGATTGGGATACAGTTTTTTGAATCAGTAAAAGAAGAATGATTTATGGGAAATCATTCTTTTATCTAGAACCCTAAAGTGCAACCCTTAACTGTGATTGTCAGGTTAACGGATAATGTCTCTCTGCAGAAAAATGTAACAGTTAGACCACCTACCTAAAATTGATATGATCTTGAAATTTCTGGGAAAGAGGCATTTCTGCCTTGCAGATACCAAGAGTGGAAAGCAGCCTGCGGCACCCAGAAGTGCAGCTTCTGGAACACCTGCCTGGTCTACGTTCCAGCATTTAGATTCCCACAGCAGCTCTATGTGATGCACTGTCTCCCAAGCCAGCTTGCTTGAAGACCTTTTCCTGACACATTCATACATCATTCATAGTGGTGAACAGTGATTATTTCAAGTAGTAACTTCCTTATTGTACCTTTTGCTTGTTTTTGAAGAGCTATTGTTACTATGGAGTTAATACAAATGTTTTTATGTGTGATGTTAATTGAAGGCTAATGACGATACTTTGAGACAGTTCTACGCACAACTGCAACTAAAGGCAAGACAGAAAGATAGATGTTTCATTGTACAGTTAAACTGATACTGTACTAACAGCTTTTACATGACTGCTCAGCCTGTTGGACTAGATAGGTCAGGCATGTGAATCACACTGTAGATGCTATATTTACTTTTAAAGTGTCTCTGTCACATAGCTATATATAGTCTGTTTCATTCAGGGCAAGCAGTCTCATCAAATGCAATGCTCTATGAAATTGCTAAAGGACTTTAATTAAGCTGTAATACAAACATTTACAAAAATACAAAAGAATGCTCTATCTGTACCTGGAGTCTTCATAGCCATAGTAAGTGATTTTATTTTCTCTCTTTTAGAACAGAAAACACCTCTATTGCGTGTTTTATCTGAAATTAGGATTAAAAGCTTTTTATCTATTTTCCTGTAATAGCTACATAATTAAAAATTTAGTGTTATGTCTTAGCCTATGTTCTGCCTCAAGGCAATATTTATACTAAAATTCTACTATGTTTTTGCCAACATAGAGTGATTTTGAATAAAAAGAATACAGACTTTGTTAGACTATGCAGTGATGAGGAAAATAAACAAACAGTATTATCCTGTTTATTAAATAAAAGGATCAAGCCATTGATTGGAAAACAAACTTCCCACTGCTTCAAGCCTTTTGCATGTTGATTAGTGGAATTTCTATATATGAAAACATTGCTTTTTTAAGATAAGAATAATTTGAAAAATAATGAATGCATATTATGATTACTATTAGTCTCACATGATATTTTGTTTTCTGCAGAGATGGGTATTCTTGCTGTACTTGCTCTACCATTGCTTCTCTTAGGGATCAGTGGAATTATTTATATTTATCAGTCAGTCAGGTGGCTATTGTCCAAGTCAGCTGTGCAAAACAAGGTGGTGGTGATCACAGATGCCATCTCTGGACTGGGCAAGGGTGAGTTATCACATTTCTTCTCAGTGTCAGAGAACAGAAAGACCCAGAGAACCACTCTCAAGGTGATAAAATGTTCATAAATTACCTTGTATGTATTCATGACTGCCTGGATGAAACAGAAGTTAAGAAATATATTTTTAAACAAATCCTATGATTTTTACACGTACATTTTTCGTCTCAGCCACAGGAACTGCTGGTAAAATTTTAGAAAATTCAGAGCTTTGTATTTACTTAGTTCAATAGAATGAGAGTTTTTGTAAGCACATTGAGTGATATTTTTAGCATGTTGCTACTATGAGATCTTATTACATGGTCTGTCGCTGCAGGGTAGCAACAAACCAGTATGAACAGGTGTCACCTTACTCTTTACATGTTCCTTTTCAGATCTTAAAAACTTCAACATTTCCTGCTCCCTGTAAACAACAGTGCTCACCCCACTGTCCCAGTCCATATCTCTGCCCACTCTAACACCCATGTTACTCCTTACTTCCCTTGACATGTTCCAGTACCGCCAATTGGGCTGCCTGGCTACGTGTAATAGTGCTGTGGGCAGAGCGAAAGGGTATATAATAATTTATCTATTTATATAAGCTGATTGCTTGGGTGACCAGCCACTTAGCATGTACTTCTTCTTGACTCGTATTTCCTGCCTACACTGTGCTCCCAGATTAAAGGTACTGGGTCATATATTGCTTACGTACAGTCCTACTCTAGGCGTCACTTGAGGGGCAGTAGATGCAAGTGCCTGATAAGGCAAACATAGCTTGAGGTTACATTTTGGCGTTTTCAATGAAGACTTGCTGTGTGTTGGAAACCATGCACTCTCAAGAAGAAAATAGGAAAAGGGAATGTTCTTGCAGAATTATTCCTTAACAGAACAGAGCAGAGACCTGCAACAGAAACACATACTACACTGGCAAGGAGTGCTCTTTATCAGAGACTGTTAGGACAAGAAATGAGATAATTCTGACCTCCACATTCCACCTGCTCTAACTGGGTTAGAGC
>NW_010172694.1:15548-35171 GCF_000695765.1 Mesitornis unicolor | reverse complement strand
TAGCATGCATTTTCTCTGACTGGTTATTGTTGTGGTTTAACCCAGCAAACATCCAAACACCATGAAAGTATGCTTGATCACCCTCTGCCTTCCTTGTGGGATAGGGGAGAGAATCAGGAGATTAAAAGTGAAGAACTCGTCAGTTGAGTTAAAGACTATTGAACAACTGAAACAACTCAAACTTAAATAGCAATAATGCCAATTAACTATACAAGAATAGGAACAGCAGTAATAAGGCAATCAAAGTTATACTCAGATCACAAACAGCAGTTGCTGGCCATATGCCAATGACAATGTGAGGGGAGAGGTAAGCCTCAGGAACCGATATGGGTCACCATCACGAAAGGAAGAGATTGAAGGGCTCAAAGAAGAAGCAGGAAAGGAATGTGAAGGTGGTGTGAAGGGGTCATCCCCTGCAAGATTCCCAATTTATAGTAAGTGTGATGTTTATGGGATAGGATACATCTTCATTGGTCAACTTGTATCAGAAATAGATCATCTATCCTGGGTCATCTATCCCAGAGAATCTCACTTCCCCTCCCTTTCTTTTGTGCAGAGAGAAGCCCAAAAAAACAAAACCAAAAGAAACTGTAACCACAGGTGCAGGCAGAACCTTGAAAAAGATAAATATCTGCCAGTGAAATGAAAACAATAACTTTATCAGCTTCATAAGGAAAATAACTTCATTAAAGCAATCCAGCTTTGCTGAAGCATTAAAAGAGTATTCTACAATTCAGTCCTAGCAAAACCAGGACAATTATATTTTAGCACTTTTCTTTAGAGAGGCATGATTTAGAGTTGTCCAGCTGAGATTAGGTGTTTCACAGAATCATAGAAAGCCTTTCGGTTTCTAGACTAAAGTCCTGCTTGGAGCAGGAATATCACCAGTGCTAAAACTGGTTGGATGTTGTCTTCAAGCCAAATCTTGGGAACCTCCAAGGATAAAGAACATTTATTGAACATTTCTCCAGGTATCTTGCTCAAGCACTGCATGACCCTTGGGAAAGATTTTACCAAGTTCAATTTTCTTTCCCTTTTTTGTTTGGTTTTTTTTTTTTTGGTGACTAGCTGCTGTCAGTCTTTTTAGGCTACAAAGGCTCCCCCTTCCCCCCCAGCTTTTTTCACATAGATGAAACTCAAAAGGAGGTAACTCAAAGCAGTTTTATTTTGTTATCCTAAACATACCTACTGCCAGTATCCCATGGGGTGATACCAAGAAGTTGTTTACAGGCTTGAATGATTCCAAATCATGCAGAATTTACTGTGCACTCTACTCATGCATACGAGATGGCCATTCATCCAGAGCTTTAAAATACCAGCTGTCTGACCAGCTACTGCATATTTGAGCTCTTAGGTAATGGCCAAATTCCTTTTCCCACATGCCAGAATTTCCGGACTAAAGCTGACATTCATCAGAGTTAAAAAAGAGAAACAAAACCTATGATAATTGAAGATGTTTGCAATGGTTTATGGTTGTTTTTTAAACATGATTCCTTTTTCTTCTTAGTGCTATTGCTCAGAAAAGTCCAGAATCGTTTTAGTGGAGAACATAATTATTTTCCCTTTTCCACTTTTATTGCTGTTCACACAGTAGTCACATTTTATTCACAAGGTGCCCCAGCTGTTATGTTTATAGAAAAAATACTGATGTAGTTTTGTATTATTGGCAAAGATTCTTTTGGGCTTTAAATCAAAATTTTTTCTATGCTAGAAAAGAAGAAAATGAAAGACATTAAAGAAATTACTGTTGTAAATAATGAAAAAACATAAATAAAATTCTCCAGCTGTATAAGTTTACAAAAGTAAAGGACTAGATCCAGAAGTGCTTCCATACAGATATTAAGAGTGTAACATGGGTATTTAAGTAATCGAAGATGTGCATATTAGTATAACTGGATTTGCCTGTGGGTATCGAAATCTGAAGAAAATGCTTTTTTGAAGGACAGACAGCTACAGCACAAGACTTGTACTGTTGTGGATTCAACAAAGGCCATAGGAGCTAAGACAAATCAAACAGGCTGGAAAGTCTTAATAATAATTATAAGACCATATTTCTGTTCTTTCTATGCTGGATATGTAACTGTCATACAGATTTGATTTAAGGACCAAATATGAGGGCTCCAAGGCTGAGAGCTTTTTTGGAAGACCTAATAAGAAAAAAAAAGCATGAGAAGAAAAGTAGCTCTTGGTTTCCAATCCTACCAGCACACATAAATGACTGACAACTAATTGGCTGGCTGCACCCAAACCAGATCTCTGGTTTAGGGCACAGTAGGCAACACCATCAGTTGCATCCTCAGGTCTATCTGCAAGACATTATCTATTCCAAGAAAGAAAAAGCAGAAAATTGTGTACTTCTGCTGGTCAGGAGGACAACCTTGACAGATTCCTAGACTGAGAGCCACAGTTTCAGTTCAGCTGAGACAGAATATGCACCCTGTAGCAACCTGTGACAGATAGAGGGATACAACTGACAATGAATTCCTAAAAGATGCTCCTGAGCTATCTATGTTCCACGTCTTCAAACACTTTTCTTTGGTCAACTCACAGGACAGTGAGCAATATCTTCTTCCTCAACACCACCTAGAGAAAGCAGATAGACCAGATACATGCTGTCAAGATGCTCCAGCATGGTATTTCATAATCTGGACTGAGTTGATCACATACTCCCATGAAGAACTAAACTAATGAGTTGGCTGCAGTCTTGTAACTAGTACTGAGGTGGGATTATGGGTAACACTGTCTGCCAGTTCCTCTTGTTATGTGAGTCCCCAGTTTTAGAAAAGCACAATCATAGTTCACTTGCATGAGAAATGGAGAAGAATCCTCCCCAGAGACCTATCTTAAACTGGGGTGAAGTCCTAGTTCTGAATATCCCTGAATATATAGAGAAAAAGCAGTGCCATCCCAGCATACCCCGATATTTCTCATTGGCCTTCTCAAGAAGACTTCAGGGAATGTAGCTGAACAAGCTCAAGCTGGTCCCTGATGCCTCTGCTAACTACTGGGAAAGTCTAATATGTAAGACATAAAGGTCTTGGGATGGATTATATATGGAGAGAAGGGTCTGTAGAAGAAAGGTCTCTCTCATTGTTCCTACATCTGTGGGCCAGTGGGTGGTAAGTTTCTCTGTATTGTTCTTTCTCAAAGTTGTAGATGAGTTTCAAGTTGCCAAGACAGAGCTGGCTTTACCATTTACTGGAGTTGGTTGTTTTCTTCTTCATACTGCAGTAGACATGAAGGTTTGCAAAGTATGCAGTTTCTATTGCCGTAACCTTCAGCCTGTATTTCTGTATGTATACACACACACACAGATATATATATATATTAGACTGTCATGAGACAGGTTAGTTTCACTCTACTGGTGATGTGTTATCACAATAGTAATCCTGCTTGGTATGAGAGGAACCACAGTTTCAGATTCCTGATAGCTGAGGAACCACTGTTGTGAGGCTACCATATGTGGGCCTATGATCGAACGCCTCTAAGTCAGAATCTCGCCTAGACAGTAGCTGGATGGCTGGGCCCGAAGAGTGGTGGTGAATGGAGTTAAATCCAGTTGAAGGCCAGTCACAAGTGGTGTTCTCCAGAGCTCAGTGTTGGGGCCAGTTCTGTTTAACATCTTTATTAATGATCTGGATGAGGGGATTGAGTGCTCCCTCAGGAAATTTGCAGATGACACTAAGGTGGGCAGGAGTATTGATCTGCTCAAGGGTATGAAGGATCTACAGAGGGACCTAGACACGCTGGATTGATGGGCCAAGGCCAACTGTATGAGCTTCAACAAGGCCAAGTGCTAAGTCCTGCACTTGGATCACAGCAACCCCATGCAACACTACAGGCTTGGGGAGGAGTGGCTGGAGAGCTGCATGGCAGAAAGGGATCTGGGGGTATTAGTCAACAGCTGACTGGGCCAACAGTGTGTCCAGGTAATCAAGCCAGCCAATGGTATCCTGACTTGTATCAGAAATAGCGTGACCAGCAGGACCAGGGAAGTGAGCCTTCTCCTGTACTCAGCACTGGTGAGGCTGCACCTTGAATCATGTGTTCAGTTTTGTGCCCCTCACTCCAAGAAGGACATTGAGGGGCTGGAGTGTGTCCAGAGAATGGCAATGAAGCTGGTGAAGGGTCCGGAGCACATGAATTATGGGGAGCAGCTGAGGGAACTGGGCGGGGTTCAGCCTGGAGAAGAGGAGGCTGAGGGGAGACCTTAGCACCCTCTACAACTACTTGAAAGGAGGTAGAAGGGCAGTCTCTTCTCCTACGTAACAAGTGATAGGGTGAAAGAAAATTACCACAAGTTGCACCAGGGGAGGGTTAGATCAGATATTAGGAAAAATTACTTCAAAGGATTACTAGACATTGGAACAGGCTGTCCAGGGAAGTAGTTGAGTCACCATCCCTGGAGGGATTTAAAAGATGGGGAGATGAGGTGCTCAGGTGCATGGTTTAGTGGTGGACTGGTTATAGTTGGACTTGATGATCTTAAAGGTCTTTGCCAACCAAATGAGTCTGTGATTCTATGATATTATTCTTTATAGCAAATGTCTGTAGGTGGAGAGAGTTAAGGAAGAAAGATAATCTGAACAATTTTCCTAACTGAAGCCCATCCTCTATTAACTGGCATATTGTTATTTTCTTAATTAAACTTTTATTAAATCCCATGACTAACAGTACCATTGTGCTGTACCATTAATTGTGCATTATACCATTACACTGAATTTTAATTTATTATTTACATATATGTTAGTGTTATTTAGCACTTTCTTTTTTCTCATGTTTATCCTTTCAAGATAAACTAATTTTAAAGCATAGATTCAACATAATTAACAAAACCAGCATCCAATTTCAAGCAAAATAAACAAAACAAAATTATTATTTTTATTATTTATTTTGAATGTATTTCTCCCCTAGAATGTTCTCGGGTGTTTCACACAGGAGGAGCAAGGCTTGTGTTGTGTGGCAGGACATGGGAAAAGTTAGAGACCTTGTATGATGCTTTAATTAGTGTGGCAGACCCCAGTATGGTAAGTATTTCCTCACTCTGCTTTGAAAATTCACAACTTGACATAAACACCTTGTTCAGTTACACAAAGTGCTTTTAAATCCAATAAAACAAGGTACATGGAACATGATTCACTGTTAATGGTGAGTTTGGTCACACAGGTAACACATCCAACACAGTCCAGAGAAAGAAACACCTCTGAAGGTCTTCAGAGCATGACACAAGAAGTATAAGTCAGAAATCCTGCTCACTTGAGATAATTCAAGGCCATTAGTATAAAGCAACTGAGTGGTCCTGCATTTCAAACAAGCCACCCAACTAGAAATGCTAGGAAGAGGACTTTGGAATGCAAAGTTCTTCATTTAATCACAAGAACTATCATCCATTTTTGACTTAATTATGAGTGCTCAAGGACTGTGACATGGGTCTAAAGAATGAATTAATTCTGAGTTTCTCCATTACTCTGAGAGAAGTTCCAGCTAGAATTGCATGGGAGCATACGAATAAGAGTGCCCTTTCCTCATTATCACTGGTGGGATCACCATGCAAGTAGACATGCAAGGCTGTCACCTTAGAAGGTGTTCCTTTAATGCTCATGGGAAAGCTTTCCTGCTATGACCAAAAGATAGATCATTGATTTCAGGGCACAGGTCTTCCTGAAGGCATTACAAAAATTCTACAGTCATTGCTCACCATACCAACAAATACTTGTTTGACCCTCTTTTTTTTCTGTAGTGAGCTTATTTTTTCTGCACAAATAATGATAAAAGTAGTATGTTTGTGTTAGTCTGTGGAGACTCAACCAGGAAAAAAATATTAAGTATGACTAAGGGATCCGCATTACATCATCACTGTAATATAGTAAGAGAAGATACTCAGAGTTCATTCCTCTGTCCCATAGCTGATAAAATGTGTATCTTTGCAGAAATTGTACAAATGTAAACCCTATTTGGATAACCTATAGCTGAACAAACCATTCCTAGCTTCCAACTACCTCCCATGTATATGTAAATTATCTGTCAAAGAACTATATCCTAGACCTTGTGGTCAGCAAAGTTTTCCGGAGGGGTGCTTACAGAAAGACCATAATTTGGAGTGGTACGAGTCACCTCTGTGTCTATTATCTGTCTCCACTGATTACAAGAGAGACAAAACTCAATAGGGTAGAGCTAGTTGTCTTACCCTTCCCATGGTGTTCTGCTTCATCTTAATTTTAGCCTATGAATACCCATTGCTGAACTACCATCTTTCTATAATGGGTTAAAAGAGCAAATAAAAGCTTTTGTGAGAATGTTAAAAGCATTTTCTTCAGATATGAAGGTAAATTAAAGACAAGTAATAGAAATACATTTTTATGTAAGAGGGATCCTTGAAATAATTCTTTTCCTTATTAGACATATGCACCAAAGCTCATACTTCTGGATATCTTGGACATAAACTGCATTCGAGATGTAGCAAAGGAAATCCTGAATTGCTATGGCTGTGTGGATATACTAATCAACAATGCAAGTATGAAGGTGAAAGGAGCAGTGCAGAGTATTTCATTGGAACTTGACAAAAAGATAATGGATGCCAACTATTTTGGACCTATAACATTAACCAAAGGTATTTTAATTTTTTCCCTGCTTTGCTGTTGTCATTTAAAGTTTGAATTCCATGTCACTGTCATTATGCTGTTTCATTCACGCTTATTTTTGCCTCCTACACTATAAACAAAAACAATTCTGTGAAAATCAATGGACTGAAATTGAAGTGAAGAAGGTCAAAATCAAAGTGCCTGAGTCTGGAAATACATTGGTCAAGAAATATATAGGCAGGTGTTTGAAAGACAGACATTTTAAAAAATGTCTGCTTATTGTATTTTGCATATGATGACTCCTTTACTTATGTGCTTGCTACCTTTCCTGCAAAGACAATTGTCTTCAAAACCCTTGTGAAGATACAGACAGGCTGACAATTAGATGTGATAATACTGTATCCAAATACGAATAAAGAATCCAAGTCGAGTTCGGTTTTGTGATACTTTTGATTGCAGTATTGAGACAATCTTCATTAAAGTTGTGATATCTGCACTTCAGCTGTCACTTTTTTTCACTAAATATATTAAGCCCTTTTACTGGCTCTTTCTTTTTTCAGCCATTCTTCCCAACATGATCTCAAGAAGAACTGGCCAAATTGTTCTGATTAATAGTATCCAAGGAAAAATAGGAATCCCATTTCGTGCAGCTTGTAAGTTATACATAACAAAAAAAATGTACATTCAAATGCATAAATTGTGAGTATTCCATCACGCTGCTAATAGGATGCTAATTTATGTCCTAATTCAGTAAACTATTAATACAGTATTTGACCAAAAAGTCTTCAAAGAAGTGGAACTCAATAAGAAATAGTTAAAATACTATATTTGAAGTATAAGTGGTACCTATTTCTGGTTGGGAAATCCAGACACATGCTCGTTGACATGTATAGAGAGGCTGACTGCTTCCCTCATACATATTTGTCCTGTACAAATAATTTTCTTCTGTTTGTTTTAAATGTCATATAATAATTTCACTTGGTAAAATAATTCACTGTTCTTTTGACTTTTGGCTAATCATTCCATGCTCAATTTTCCAAACATTCATGTTTTATGGAGCTCTATCATACATCTATAGCCATACATGTATATTTTCAAGTATACATAAGTGGGTTTTTTCCCTTTCTTTTAGATGCTGCTTCTAAGCATGCTGCTGTAGGTTTTTTTGATTGTCTTAGAGCTGAAATGGAAGAATTTGATATTTCTGTCAGCACTGTGAATCCAACCTTCATCTGTTCATACCATCGGCAGCCAGCATCTGTCAACTGGGAGGCATCTATTTGGAAATGTAAGGTTTGATGCATCAAGAGAGATGGGATTCATATAGCAATATAGAGGCTTTTCCCTGGGAGAAAAAAGTGCAGAGAAAAGAATAGAAATGACAGAAAGGAAGACCAGTTTGGGAAAGCAAAAGGAAAGAGAGATTGGAGAGATCAGATGAGCCTGAAAAGAGAAGGAACATGGAAAGAGACAAGATTATGTGACAAAATAAATACAGCAGGATATGGGGAATGGAGGTAGTGCAGAGCACAAAAAATCCCAAGGGGAAGTCGCACAGCACTCAAGTTACTCTTTCTTTTATGTTCTGTGAGGATGTTACTTCACTGTTGTAAAAAGATCTTAGAGATATACTGATGAGGAAGAGGGAGGGGGTAAGGGATAGAAAGTGTGTAGGAATTTAAGTAATTTGACTGATGCACTACCTGTATATCTTTTCACTATCATTCAGTCAGGTGTGTCTATCTATCTGTAGCTCTCATTTCTCTCTGTTTGATTTACAGTCTTTTTCAGAAAGGCTGCATATGGTGTGCACCCTGTGGAGGTGGCAGAGGAAATCTTGCGCACAGTGAGCAGTAAGAAACAGGAGGTACTTATGGCAAACCCAATCCCCAGAGCAGCAGTTTACATTCGCACCTTCTTTCCTCAGCTGTTTTTTGCCATTGTTGCCTCAGGGATTAGGGAAAAGCTGAAGACAGAAGAGGAAAATTGATTTTGTTCAGTTCTTTTCCCTGCTTTTGACATGCAAAAAGGTTTATGTTTCAAATATTAATGATTTTTTCTTCTCACTATGGGTAGAATAAAACATTAACCAGCCAATGTCTCACTTAGTAATTCACTACCATTGACACACATTCCCTTGTGGGACTTCTCTTCTGGATTTAGTGAATACAAGTTGTCATTGTTTGCATTACAACAGTATGGGAAAAATACTACTAGAAACTCTGTCACTGTTATAAGAGAATTATTTCCAATCTAAATAAGTAGATAAAAGTTTGGGGACCTTATCAGGTCAGCAATTTATCAGAATAGTCTGTCTCTGCTAGGACTGATGGGAACTTACAGAAACAAAGGGATGGGAAAGTAGCTAGATGTGGGAGACAGAGGAATAAAAGGTATTGGAAAATGGGGTTAGTGCCTGTAACAGAGTGCTCCTCAGGTGTGCTTTTTAAAAGTACTTACAGGATACACAAATGGTGAGCTCAAATAAGGGCTTATCTAGTTCAATACCTCATCTGTGATAGGACCCTGAAGTACATACTTAAAAGTTTTATTATAAGAATGGGACATTAATACGGAAAGACTCCCTGTATTATACTCCCAGGTTCTGGTTATCTGCTACACATTTTGAAATGGAATCTGTCCTGCATACACAATTTTTTCAAATTCCTATTTTAAACACTCCATTCATGAGAAAAGGAACTAATAATATATCTAAAAAAGACTTCCTTATAGAATTATAGAATGTGTTGGGCTGGAAGCGACCTTTAAAGATCATCTAGACAAACCCTGCTGCAGTGACCAGGGACATCTTTAACTAGATCAGGTTGCTCGGAGTGTCAGATAATACTTTCCTATCTCTTTTACTGTGGGAGACAAATAATAATGGTACTTTTTTTTTTTAAGATTAACAAGCCACAGCTGCATGCAGCATTCAAGACAGATAAACAATCCGGATTCACAGATAGGCATATAGATGTTTTCTGGGTTTTTACTTCTTTTCTTCTTCTACATGTTTTATGCAAATTCCTGGTTTTTAGATATTTTTCTGACTGTGTGGCAGATGCACCCACCCTACTAAAGACCTGAGAAAGACCCAACACAAACAGTGCTAAAGTTTCTGGCCCCGGTGGCACCAGGTCTGCCTCCCCCCTCACAGCTCATGTCTGGGCCACACAGTGGGGGTCAAAGGCGGGAAAGTTGGGGTCCTCAGCCAACAGGGGCTGACACGACCATGGATTGACCACAGATCAGGTTCGACCAGGGTATAAATGGGGCCCCACCGAAGGACTCATTGGAGTCGGTCCTCCTCGGAGCAGCGGGTCTGCAGTCAGGGACTCTCCCCTTGAGCTGGGACACCACTTAAGGTAACTTCTCGAGATTGAGAGCCCTTCCTTTTTGGTGAGTGAGTGAGTGAGTGCACATTTTGGATCATTTGGCCAAAACTTAAGAATTCTTAATTTAGCCGTGTCTGGTAATATTCCCAACCAGCATATCGAACCTGTATTTGTTGAATGTCAGTGGGATGTTGTCTTGGTGAATGAAGTTTTGTCTGCTTCATTTCAATTGCAGATTAAAGCTTGTTTGAGTTCATTATTTGTGTGTGTGTAGTCGTTTTGGTGCAATTCCGTGACAGACTGCTAATCAGCACTGAGTTCCCTTGTCAACTCTGCTGCATGTGGTAATTAGTTATCATGTCTAACATGAGCATTACTCATGCCAATCGTGTAAATTCCATGTACTCCCAATGTTCTCTCATTCCTAGTCATTCTAGGATTCTCCTCCCTATCACATTTTTTCCCAGTTCATGCTGAGGACTTATCCAATTTTTGTCTCATCTTGTAAGCTGAACAAGAATATAAATAAAACTAATGCAATGGTGTCCTGATCTTCAGTTTTACATCTAAGAGCTTCAAAAATTTTCTTGCTCCTCACCAGAACTATATGTCCTCAAACAAATGAGATTTTGCTGTGGTCTCAGTTATACTTGTGTCTGTACCTCAGGTATTTGCCAAACTCTTCACAGCTCCACAAAGGCAAGATATGGAATAACTGTGTAATTTAATCAGAAAAGGATCAGAGAATCATAGCACATCATAGCTAAACATGAATCAACATTGTCTTGTTTTGTTGTAAAAACAAGTGGATTGGATGTTAAAATAAGCTGATTAATCATAGAATCATATAATGTGTTGCAAGGGACCATTATAGGTCATCTAGTCCAACCCCCAGTCCCTCTGCTCCATTTTGCACTTTCTAGATGTCAGCAGAAATTCTTCATTGGTTTTGAATATTGCACTTTGTGGAACAGTTTGAGAAACCACAGCGAAAAGCATTGACAGTGAAAACAGGTACATAACACCTGTGATCTATCAAGAAATTTTTAAACACATGTGTTTTATTATAGAAAGTAGTAGAAAGTTATACCTAAACAATTTTCAAATACTTAAAATGTACTGCCAAGAGGATAGAACTAAACTGGTCTCCATTTCTGCTGTAGTAGGACAACATGCTAAAATTACTGCAAAGTAGATTTTACAGGGAAAGAATTTTCTACTAAGAATAGTTAAGCACGAAGGATAAACTGCAGCAGAAATTCTTGACTGCCTGTCTTTGGAAGCTTTAAAGACGAGATTAATGAAACATCTGTAAAAAAGCAATGTAGCTTTAGTTTATCTGCCTAGAGGAAAAGAAGGATTAGGTGACCTTCTAAAAGGGTCAAACTTTTCTATAATTCTGTGGGGTTTTCTCTCATATTGAGAACAGAGTTTCTCCGCTGGTATTTCTGAAGTAATATTTTTTTCCCCTGGGGAAATCAATTACGTAATCTGAAGTTTTGTATTTCACTTGTCCGTCTCTGTCTGTCTAAATACCTGTGTTGCATGTAGAAAATACATTATACATGTTGCATGTAAAAAAATATTATGAGTTCATTAAGAGATATTTTCTGGGAGCCTCCCTCATACTTATTTTAATCTATGTAGATGCATTAATAATACTAACTCTTATAAATAAGGACAAAACTAGGCTTGTGGATTTAATTGTCGAAGTTACAGGAGAAAAAGATTCAACTACAGCTTCTCTAATCTTTTTTATGCTTCTCACATGCCTAGAGGGCACATAGTTTTCTTTTAATGTGAACTGCAGTTGCACTATTTTAAATATTTTTTGTGCTGAAATCAACTTGGTGTCAGCCAAGAAAAGTGACGTTGCTGGGCACAAGGGCCCTTGAAGTAAGAAAGAATTTAAAAGAATGCTATGACTGAAAAGTCTTAGAGGTGAGGAGCCTCTTGTCTAATTTTAGACATCTGTCCTAGATAGAGCCTACCCAAAGCTAACCTCCCATATCTCCCACTTAAGTAGTGGAAAGAAACAGATTCCTATAACCTATGATTTATCTGACATACAGTTTAGGATAACATGCATTGCATCCTAGAAATTACTATTTCTCTCACTAACTTTCACTGGACTCCAGGTAGCCAACACAACTGTAGATCTGTGTATCTATGCCACAAACATCTGAAGTTTACTGAGATGCCACATTTGTCAAGATTCATTGGGTGACTTGAACTAGAATAAAAATGTCACAATGTTTCACAGAATCACTGAATCACAGAATATTAGGAGTTGGAAGGGACCTCGAAAGATCATCCAGTCCAACCCCCCTGCCAGAGCAGGATCACCTAGACTAGGTCACACACGAACTCGTCCAGGAGGGTATAATAATATATATAATTTATTCTATAAATCTGTGTGAGTCTATAAATATAGGTGAGTTCTGCAGCTGGTGTCCAGCCAAGATAATTTTGATATTCCCCCAGCCAGTGAATATGACTCAGTCAGTTTTCCCACTGTATGGGAAAATTTGTATGAATACCAAATGCTGAATATGTTGAAAGTTAATGAAACTGCAGACAAGTTAGGTAGAGTAAAACACATAGTCAAACAAACCCTGCTAAATGTATTGGGAGATAGCTTTGGGTATAAATACTTGACTGATTCTTTAGCGAGTCTCTCTGTGCTCTATGCAATGAGGTGTCAGCTGGCAGGACACAGTCTATCCCAGTCCCTATTTAGATATGCCGCTTTGTTTGTTTGTTTGTTTGTTTGTTTTTAAGTTGTTCAAGAGTGTTTAGAATCTGAGAATAGGTTAAATGCTAAATTAATAGAGTACTATGACAATTGTTCTTTCTAAAGTTCATGTGAATGAAGTGGTGGTGCACAATGATGACAAATCAATCAATTATAAAGCTAACAGACCACATATAATTTATCTCCACAGAACAAGAAAAGCATGAAGAAATTATGATGCTAATTTTAAATTGTACACAGTCAGATGTTGCTACAGGAAAGGAGACAACAGTTGATTGTAAGAAAATATAGGCTTATTTAGAGGAATTTCTACTTTTGTGTAGAGCGTCAAAACTTGAACCTTGAAATTAAAGGTTCATTTAGTATTTGAAGTATACAGAAAGAAGCAATGAGTACTAAAGAGACTAGAAAAAAGAGGTTCCAAATATTTCCAAATATTAGATTCAAATTTTTGGGAGGTGACAGTGGAAGGATTGTAGGATAACACAGGTGGGAAGGTACTTCAGGAGGTCTTTGGTCCACCCTTCTGTTACCTATGAGATAAGACCACGTTGCTCAGGGGTTTACCTAGTCAGGTCTTGAAAACCTCCAAGTAGGAAGACTGCACAGCCTTTTCTGGGCAGCTTGTTTCATTGCCTGACAGTTCTCATGATGGGAAATTTTCTTCTTATACCCGGTTCAAGCATCTCTTATCTGAACCTAATTAATGTTTAGTGTATTATATTACTGTGTGACCTACTCTAGGTGATCCTGCTGTGGCAGGGGGGTTGGACTGGATGATCTTTCGAGGTCCCTTCCAACTCCTAACATTCTGTGATTCTGTGATTCTGTGAACCTATGCCCAGTGGCTCGCATTCTTCTACCGTGCACCACTGTGAAAAGCCTGGCTGCATTTAGTAAATAACCTTCTTGTAGAAGCAGCAAGTCTGCTGAACAATGTAGATATTGGAGGGCTTCAGGTCCTTCTGAAGTCTCCTCGGCAGGCAGAAAAAAACCTCAGCTTCTTCTGATATCACATATGCTCCAGTCCCCTCAATGGCTTGGTGATTGTCCGCTAAACTTAATCCACTTTGTTCTGGTGTTTCCTGTATTGTGGAGTCCAAAACTGGACATATTATTCTATATGTCATCTAATGAATGTTAAGTGGCAAGGAATAATCACTTCCATGGATCTACTGGGTATGTTTCTACTAATACAGCCCAAGATACTATTGGCTTGCTTTCTGGCAGACAAATCTTCAGCTTACTATGGTCTCAGTTCAACAAGATCCTCGGTCCTTTTCCACAGAGTTAATCTTCAGCAATCACTGCAGCCCAATTGTGCAACTACGTATATTATTCCTATGATATTGAAGCTCATGAACTGTGTGTGGAGATCTAGTTCCTCTCACTTGTTTCTCAGGCTGTTTGCATTTGTGCATATGTTTTATTATTCCTGAGGTCTCTTTTTTTCCTCTTACTTTGCACCTTTTGCAACAGTGTTGACTTCTACCTCATGACAAAATCTCCTTCCCCCATTATTCCTAGTTTAAAGTATTTCTAATCAGGTTGGCCAGCCTGATCCCAAAGATGCTTTTGTCCAGCTTTGCCAAGTAGACTGTTTCTCCTCAGTAGTTCCTCATTCTCTGAGAAAGACTTGCAGTTGTCATAGTCAAACCTTTGTCACAGGGACCAGATGTGCACATTCAAGTACTGACCCACAGAATCCATGCCCTACACCACTTGGGCCCTCATGTCCTACATCTTCACCCCCATCAGAGTCATATAGTCACTCTTGACATGTTCAAGGTCTCCCCAATAGTATAACTGCTGTCCACATGGATTATCAGCATGGAATCACAGTCTGAGTGCTGGAGAGACTTCAGCAGTCTCCCTGAAACACCTCAGTTCTAAGACCCCAACAAAGGGCAAACATCCCTGGATAGCAGGTCAGGTCAACAGATAGTGCCCTACAACCCTTGAAGGACAGTCTCCCATTTCTGTCACTTGCCAGGCTCCCCTGGTTCTCCTGCATGTTTCAGGCTCAGCTGGCTGTGAATGCTCACCAGATAGAGCTCGCAGTCTCTTGCCTGCTGCCAGAGACCAGAACTATTCTGCCAATGGACAAATCCTCCTCTTGCCAAAAGCCTCAACACCTCAATGCACCCTCAGTAAGTTTACAGATGGCACTAAGCTAGGCAGGAGTGTCAATCTGCCTGAAGGTAGAAAGGCTCTAAAGAGGGACCTGGACAGGCTAGATCAATGGTCTGAAGCCAATTGCTTGGGATTCAACAAGGCCAAGTGGTGGGTCCTGTACTTGGATCCCAACAACCCCATACAGCACTACAGACTTGGGGAGGAGTGGTTGGAGAGCAGTCTGGAGGAGAAGGATCTGGTGGTGGTGTTTGACAGAATATGAGCTAGCAGTGTGCTCAGGTGGCCAAGAAGGCCAACAGCATCCTGGTCTGCATCAGGAATAGTGTGGCCAGTAGGATTAGGGCAGGGATTCTTTCCCTGTACTCGGCACTGGTGAGGCTGCACCTTGAATCCTGTGTTCAGTTTTGGGCCCCTCACTCCAAGAAAGACATAGAGATGCTGGAGTGTGTCCAGAGAATGGCAATGAAGCTGATGGAGAGTTTAGAGCACAAGTCTTATGAGGAGTGTCTGAGGGAGCTGGGGTTGTTTAGTCTGGAGAAAAGGAGGCTGAGGGGAGATCTTATCGCTCTCTACAACTACCTGAAAGAAGGCTGTAGTGAGGTGAGGATCAGTCTCTTCTCCCTCATAGCTAGTCATAGGACAAGGGGAAGTGGCCTCAAGTTGATCCAGGGGGGTATTGAGATTGGCTATTAGGAAGAATTTCTTTACTGAAAGGGTTGTCAAGCATTGGAAAAGGCTGCCCAGGGAGGTGGTGGAGTTACCATTCCTGGAGGTGTTTAAAGGACGAGTAGATGTTGTACTTAGAGACATGGTCTAGTGGCAAATTTAGTAGGGCTGGATTGATATTTGGACTCCATGATCTTAAAGGTCTTTTCCAATCAAAACCATTCTATGATTCTAACATCCAGCATTGCTAGTCCTGGGAGCAGAGTCTCTGGTTGCTCTTCCGCTGTGCATTATAGGGGTTCAGACTCTCATCTTTGAAGTCTCTCTGTGAATATCTTGTCTATCTCTTTTTCATGAACCCTCATGCTATGCAGCCTTCTCACCTCCTCCCACAGCTCCTTAACTTCAATAGAGCTTCTCAGTCACAACACACCTTCTACAGGTAAGGATGCTGCCTTCACCTTCTCCAGCTTCAGCAAGAACCTTCAGCAAGACTCAGAGAGCTGCATCCTTCCTCAGGAGTCCAGCCTAGGCCAAGACATCTGCTGTGCCTGGAATGGTTCCTCCAGTTGGTGCTGCAGTATGCTCACTGACATGCCATCCCCAATGCTGAGCATTCACACACTGACTTCAACAGGCTTTCTGCTGCTTGGGATAGTGGTGCTCTGGACCCTAGGCTTGCAGTCCAGTAGGCTAGGGCTAGTTGGATAAGTGCCTGAAACTCTCTGACTGGGAGTCAGCTTTTCCTACCTGCAACCCGGATCAGAGTCATAGAATCATAGAATGGTTTTGGTTGGGAGGGACGTTAAAGCTTACCCTGTCAACCCCCTGCCATGGTCAGAGTCACCTTTCACCAGACCAGGCTGCTCAATACTCCATCCAACCTGGCCTTGAACGCATCCAGGGAGGGGGCAGGCACAACTTCCCTGAGCAACCTGTGCCAGTGCCTCACCATCCACACAGTAAAGAATTCCTTCCTAATATCTGGTCTAAATCTACCCTCTCTTGGTTTGAAACCATTACCCTTCATCCTATTACTACATGCCCTTGTAAATGTCCCTCTCCATCTTTTTTGTAAGCCCCCTTTAAGAGCTGCAAGGCCACTATAAGGTGTCCCTGGAACTTACTCTTCTCCAGGCTAAACAACCTAAACTCTCTCAGCCTGTCTTCACAGGACAGATGCTTCAGCTCTCTGATCATCTTTGTGACCCTACTCTGGATGCACTCCAACTCCATGTCCTTCTCATCTTGGGGGCCCCAGAGCTGGACTCAGTACTTCAGGTGGTGTCTGACCAGAGTGTAGTAGAGGGGGAGAATAACCTCCCTTGACCTACTGGTCACACTTTTTTTGATGCAGCTCAGGATATGGCTGCAAGCGCACATTGCTGGCTCATGTTGAGCTTTTCATCAACCAACACCCCTAAGTCCTCCTCCTCAGGGCTGCTCAGTACATTCTTCACTAAAGATGTATTTGGGCTTGGGATTGCTCCAACTCAGGTGTGGGACCTTGCACTTGGCCTTGTTGATCTTTATCAGGTTTGCAGGGGCCCACCTCTCAAGCCTGTCCAGGTCCCTCTGGATGGTATTCTTTCTGTCCAATGTGTCACTGGAACCAGAAAATCTGCTGAGGGTGCACTCAATCCCACCCTCCATGTTGCCAACAAATATGGTAAACAGGATCAGTACCAGTACCAACTCCTGAGGAATACCACTTGTCAGTGATCTCCACTTGGATATTGAGTCGTTGACTGCAATACTTTGAGTGTGACCATCCAACCAATTCCTTATCCACTGCATGGTCCACCTGTCAAGTCCATGCCTCTTTAATTTAGAGATGAGGATCTTGTGAACGACAGTGTCAAATACTTTGCACAAGTCCAGGGAGATGACATTGTTTGCTCTTCTCTTATCTGCTAACACTCTAACCCCATCATAGAAGGCCAACAAATTTGTGAGGCACAATTTGCCCTTAGTGAAGCCATGTTGCCTGTCACCAATCACCTCTCTGTTTTCCATGTTCTTTAGCATAGCTTCCAGGAGGATCCGTTCCATGATTCTGCTGGACACATGAGAGAGACTGACTGGCCTGTAGTCCCCTTGCTCTTCCTTTTTTCCTCCTTTAAAACGGGGGTTATGTTTCCCCTTTTCCAGTCACTGAGAACTCCACTGAACTGCCATGACATTATCAAGTATGATGGATAGTGGCTTAGAAACTACTTCTGCCAGTTCCCTCAGGACCCTTGGATGGTTCTTATTAGGTCCCATGGACTTGTGCACCTTCAGGTTCTTTAGATGGTATTGAACCTTATCTTCCCCTGCAGTGGGTGGTTCTTTGTTCTCTAAGTCCCTGCCTTTGCCTTCTGCAACTTGGGTGGTGGGGTTTGAACCCTTGCTTGTGAAGACTGAGGAAAAAAAAAAATGATTGAGTAACTTAGCCTTCTCCATACAGAGACATATGGCCAGAACTGTTGCATAAACTGCAAGCAGCAATATTCAGCAACAGTCCAAACTCTATGAGGCCCCTTTCTACATCCAGCCCACAAACTGCCTTTCTTGAGGTCACAACACTTCCAATGGCCAGTTACATAGCAGAGGGCACAGATGCCCAGGAGGCTTCCCACCACCCACCACCTCCCTTTTGAGGAGACTGGTTTATGTCTTTCCTTGTTATCTTATTTCTTGTCTCAATTTTCCTCTCTTGCCACTAACAGCCCATGGTTTCCTTCTGAGCTAATTGTTTTTAATTGTTCTACTTTAACATCAGCTCCATCTTATCACTGGTCATGCACTGACCTACTATGGATCCTGGTGGCATAACAAGTTCAGACTTTATTCATATTAGGATTACTTATCCTGAAAAAATGTATAGGATTTTTCTATATCACAGAGCTGTTTGTGAACACTCAGTGTTCCCTAGTGCATTTCCTAGCGGGCTCATTAGCAGGAGGATTCATACAACAATGAAGAAAAACTGGTGTCCAACAGAGTAGGCACACATGGCTCAGTTCCATGGGGAAGCTCCTTGTTGAACCTCAGACTAGAGCAGCTGCATGTTCCTGATCTATGAGGATTGTAATAATTTATACTTTCCCATCTTTAATGTGATAGTAGATTCATGAATAATAATAACAAAACAATTTTGATTCTTTCTTACAGTGTTGTCAGAATGATACCTAGAGAATTTAATAGGTGAGCTGTATGCTGTCTACAACTACATGTCTTCCAGATTTCTGTTTGCCTTCCTAGACATTTTAAGTGAGTAGTATTTACACTGAAAGCCTCTTTCCTCTGTTAGTCTTGCTTTCACAGCAAATCCTACTACTATGCATATGGTGAAACTCTTGAATCATAAGATGTAATACACAGATTTTTCTGAAGGGATTGTACATTTAATAAAAAAAACAATTATTCAAGCCATGCACCACATGTGGAATGCCTTATTTGCTGCCCTGCTCACTGTGGTATTTGTATTGGGATGGGATTTTTTACAGTTTTTTCAATAAAGAATTAGGTTGGAAATCTATAATGCTCTGAAATTCTAACAAACTCACATACCATATATGAGCATTAGAGACTGCTTAAATATCAGAGCAGTGGATGCTCTGTGACACTGTCTTTTTCTGAACTGAGGCACCTGAATCTACTTTTCCAATACTAAAACTTCCTTGAAACATCCATGGAAATATAATTTCTTTATTAGGAAAAAAAGCTAATGTTACACAAATATACATTTTTATTAATTAATACTGTTTCATTCTGATCTATTTTTATGATTTACATGATGCTTTGAGATTACAGTTCACATTTACAGAACTGAAATAGTGGCCAGGTGACACAAGCCTTTTATTGGGTGTGCAGGGTCCTCTGCACTGTTGAGAAAAGAGTTCACATACACATTGCAAGCTTTCTCTGGAGCTGTATGGTCAGGAAACATGTATTTAATCTTTAAACTCCTTTCCAGCGTTTTTCTTTTGTGCTTGAATTCCAAAATAGTTTTTGTATATTTGTTAATAGTGGTGACAGCTGCAGCCATACAGCAAGCGAAGGAAGCCCATGCGAGGCTATAAACAAAAAGGTTTATCAGAAATTAGCAGAACATTTTCATATCCAAGTCCTTCAATTTTATTTTTGAAACTACTGTTTACATGTG
>NW_010172694.1:2146-15522 GCF_000695765.1 Mesitornis unicolor | reverse complement strand
CATGGTGGGGGATGAAGAAAGATTCTTGGTTAATGACCATCCATATACCTGACTTACATAGTTGACCTCTACATATTTGTTATACTGTTCACATTTAAAATTCCTGTTTAATGAAACCCTACTTCAAATTTATCTGTTTACTCTTCTTTGAGCTTAATATCAGAAAGAACAACTATAAAAAATGAGGATGCATAAAGAATTAAAAGGTGCAGTTATTGAGACTACAAATCTCACAGGGAACACTGGAAAAAATGTGTGCTAGTTAGTCGAAAGCTAAAAAGAACAGAGAAGGCACAATGAAATAGCTGACTAAGGCATGCTCAGGGTACTGAAATGCATTCCTGAGAACATAGAGGTCATAAGTAAAGAGAAAAGGACATCAACTCTGAAACGTTAAAAGCAAAAACATAAGATGACAGAACTAAAAAATGATGTTGAGGTTCAACTTGCTGTGAGTGAAACTTCCAGACTACTGAGTGGGCAATGCATGCTCGAGGTGTAAAAGTAGCATGTAAAAATGTGGCCACAGTGGAATGAATTGGAGTTCACAGTAGAGGAACTTATCAGAGCCTTTCTTAACATGGTAAGGTAATGATTCTCTATATGTGCTTTGGTGGAGAACTCAGGTTAAGAAACTCCTGCTTATCTCTTCTCTCCCTCAGAGCTGTTTGTTCCCACATCCTTGCTGTACATCAATGAACTCATTTTGACTTTTAAATAACTCCTTTTTAAAAGCATTATTTTTATCCAGGATTGGTTTCCAGGGCGATCATACAGCCATATGTGTTGACAGAATTTGAGCATCGTGGAGTATGGCATATAGATGTGAAGGGCTCCTAGAAGCAGGAAGATGGGAGCAGCTTAAGCTGTCTTTCCTCCTAAAGTCAGTCAAATTACACCCTGACTAACTCTCAGATGTGGAGACCCACAGAAGAGCTCTCATAACAAAGAGAGAGCAAGAATAGGGGAAAATCACCAGAAGCAGATAGATTTGCCTTCCCATGTGACTGGAGCAAGAATGGGACAGCCGGCCTAACTATGGTTTTGTGTAACCTGTGGATTAAGCCAACCATGGCAGAGAAGATTTTAGACTCTGGAATGAGATAAAAGTGACACGTCTGCAGCAGTCCTGACTCATGTAGGCATTTCTGGTTGACTAACTGAAGTACAGTAGCATTAGTAGACAAATTGATAAAACTGATATTGTGAAGCACAGCTTTTGTTGAAGGTACTCTTCCATCTTTTGAAGCCCGTTGAAGGACTCAGTGACATAAAGTTAAGAAACTGATTTCAAGAAAGCTTCTATAAAGGCTTCTTAGCCAAGACGGAAATAAATTAATCTCCTATGATCTGATTCTCTTGTAGACCAATACCGTATTAAAAGAGAAAAAAACAAAAGGACAGAAATAAATGGTTTCCTTTGACAATACAAGAAGGATATCAGTGTGATTCTACAAAGTTTTTGCCAGAAATGTTGCTTTTCCATAAGTCCCACATCTGACTAGACAGAACCGAGGAAGAAAGTGAGCAGCCTTGTCATTGAGAGAGCCAGAGACTAAAGGGGTACTTTAGCTGCAGTAGAAATTCAACTTCAAGAAGCATTCAGTTTGAATTCTTTCCTGAAACAAATGACAAAAGGGGAAATCAAACAGGTCGACTCAATGAGGAAGCAGACTAAAGAAACTAGTAATTCATATGCATTAGAGAAATGCCAATAGCAGCTCAGCTGGATTATGAGTTTTCCTTTTACTGCATGGAGTATCCCATATGAGGGGTATTATGGGAATTTAGTGCAGGGCAAGTTGTTGTCTCTTAATGTGAGGGTGTCTCAGTCTGAGAAACACAGGGAGAATGAGTGATTCACCAGTAATAGATACATCTTCCAACCTCCAGGAAAGCTGCTTAAGAAAATAAAAGAGAAATATGGAGGTATTTATTGAAGAGATGTTCAGGAACACCACAGGGTAAGTCTACCCATCATTATCAATTCCGGCACTGTAAAGGAAGGAGAAAGGTCTTCCTGTTTCTTGGGCCAGGTGGAAGAAAAACCATGGCTACAGCAGCTGGATATGAGGACAGAGAAGGAACTGTGACAGGTAGAAGATCCAGGACAGAGAGTCAGTAGTTCTTGCTGGAATAACTGCTCTACTAGTCTGGTGACTGGGATGAAAAGCTGTTCCCATAAGCCCAATTCTTTGGGGTTTTTTTGGCTACTAAGAAAATGATTATAAGTCCCAATAAAAAAGTAGTGAAGTCTTTGCCTGTACCTCTGCCTGCCCATGTGCCTGTCATGGTCTTGGTGACATTGTTGGCCACAAGTGGACGCTGAGGTAAATAGAAAGGGAATTTCAACTAATAACCACTAATGTCCCTTGTTTTGGCATCTGTTCTGTTTCCTCCTGCAAAAGACAAATAGCTTCATCATACTCCCTTTCTTACCATCAGATGAGATACTCACATACAGTCAATGGGAGAGTAGCTAAGGGAGGCTGAAGATGAGGGTTCATACAACAGGAAGGGAGATACAAATGTAGCTTATCAAATGGAGACAACATTATCTTGAGTTGGCTGAAAAGTAATTGCTTTTTTTTTATAGACATACATGTCTTGAATTCTAACTAACTTCATTTTAAACCACAAACTCATTATGTACCTTGAGAGCTGACAGTTCAAGCTTGTTTTAGAAAAAGGAAGTGCATTATTTCATTAACAATTACTTATTTGGCGTAGATTGAAAAATGGAAACTCAAAAGGAACATTTAAATCATATTTTGCTGTATTACTTCAGGACAGGAAAAAATAGTGTGCAAGCTCATAAGAAGTTATGTGATGTGTATGATGAAGATGCCTTAAAACTATGATAGTGTCAAAATTGGTTTGCTAAATTTCCATCCACAGATTTTGATGTTAAAGATGCACCACACTCAGGAAGGCAAATCGAAGTTGATAACAACAAAATAAGGTAATTAAAAAGATCAACTCCAATTGGTGTTTAATGACACTAGAGATTGCTGATAATCTTAACATATCAAAATTGAACATTGAAAACCATTTAAACCAACTTGGATATGTTAGGAAGCTCGTTATTTCGGTACTGCATGCAGTTAAAGAAATTAATATCACTAAGTTCATTGACATCTGCAATTCTCTCTTGAAACGTGAAGAAAAGGATCCATTTTTGAAATGTGTGATAACAGGCAACAAAAAATGAATCGTCTACAGTGATAAACAAAAAAGATCATGGAGCAAGTGTAGTGAACCAGCTCAAAGGATTTCAAAAGCAGATGTTTACCAAAGGAAGGTTATGCTGTCAGTCTTTTGGGATTTTAAAGGTATTGTGTATTTTGAATTGCTTCTAAGGATCCAAACCATTAGTTCACACATGTACTGTCATCAGCTGAAAAAATGGAATGAAGCCATCAAACAGAAGCATCCAGAAATGGTAAATTGCAAAGGTGGTGTGTTTCTCCATGGTAATGCTAGACCACATACAAGTTTGGTCGCCTGTCAAAAATTGTTGCAGCCTGGAATAGGATGTGTTACTACATCCATCATATTCGCCAGACCATCATACGACCATCTGTTTCATTCTTTACAAAATGCCTTGAATAGTAAAACCTTCACTGCTGATGAGGATATAAAATAGTTTTTTGCCAAAAAAAGATAAGAACTTTTTTAAGCGTGGAATCATGAAGTTGCCAAACTATGGCAAAATGACAGGGTGCTGACTCATCTCATTTAAACTATACTTTTACCTTGAAAGGTTGAACTAGATGATCCTTGTGGATCCTTCTCTTCCAACCTTCTTCAATGATTATGTGATTATATGAAAATGGACAATATATTGTTTAATACAGTTTTTGTTTTCCATGAAAAATTGTGCTTTCATTTACCCAGGAAAAAAAAATACTTTTTGGCCAATCCAATATACGAAAGGAGATAAGAGGAAAGAAACCAAGGGAGAAAACATACACCTGTATGTATGGCTCACTTATATTTAAATTATTTTCAAACAGGGTGATGTAGCTACCAATTAGGCTGAGAAAAAGAAAGAAGAAAGTGAATCTTGGTAGCAAAATGAAGCATACAATTTATTAGAAAAAAGGCACCACACAGCCCCTTCTCCTGAATATCTTCTTGTATGCAGGTACTGATGGCTTGGAAAGTCTTGTGGTGGTAGAAGAATTTCTTTGGAGATTCCAATGGCCCAGGCTGCACTGAATTGCTGAAAGGCAGCCATGAAATCCTCAATTCCTGAGTGCATGCCATATAGTGAAAGTAATTAGTCCAGGTGTGCAGAAGGAGGCCGGTTGTAGTGGCAGCAGTGACAACATCAGTGATGAATACAGTGATGGTGGCCATAGTGGCATAAATAGAGTTGTTTCAGTAACAGCAAAAATGACTGATTTGGGTGTTTTTCTTCTCCTCCCAGTGGGATGGAAAGGAGGTAACAGGCTTCTCAGTACTGAGCTGCAGTTTTCTGTTTCCACTCCCACAGGAAGGGAAAAGTAACAAAGGAACACCTCCCCTCTTTCCACTGACCACTCTTCTTAATGATTTTAGAGTAAAAACAGGTCTAATCCCATTCATTAAAGAAAGAGAGAGACCTCCCAGAAAATAAGATCAGAGACTCAAACCAGGGAAACCAGACTATGATTATTGCAAGAACAAAAAACATGAATGAATAGAAGCAGTGAGAGCCGAAGCAGCAAAAAGCTTTTAAGTCTGGAAGGAGGGAAGAAGGCACTATTTGAGGATCCTGCACAGCTCCTGTGATACCCATTGAGGATATCCAGATAGCCCCTGGACATTGTCTGGGTACTTAGTATTGATCCTTCTTTGACAAGTTCTTCCTGACCAAACGGGGAACATCCTTTCAGCAAGTGGGAGACATATGGGTGCTGGCCCACCTCATGGACTGGACAAACAGGATAAGTTACATCATTTGTCATGATCTGGCTAATCTTCAGCTTGGGAGTACTGACCAGGGCCATCCTTCAGTGCTCTGAAAGCACTAAAGAAACATCTTCACTCATACACATGTAACAATAGCTTCAAACAAACTACTTCAAACAGGCTCCTGGAAAGATGCAGAGCAATGCAAAGTGACCTTCATATGAGATTTGAGTTACTAGGAATGTGAAAAGTAACAGAACAAAAGACAAAAGAAACCCTTATTTCACTGCAAAAATTCCTAGCAATTCTGCATCATAAAGACTACGCATAGCATGCAGCTATAAGCTCTTGCTCAGTAATGGTACAATAAAAGTAGAAAGGGCAGCATGAATGAGTGACAATGAGTGTAATCTCAGCTGTCAGAGCACATATGAAGGAGACAATCAGCCTGAGATCCGCTCTACTGGTCCAAAATATTGACCTTGATTGACTTTTGATTTAACCCAATACAGTTGTTGCTATTTCTCTGTTGCAGTTGAGGAAAAAGCAGCAGTTTCCAGAACCTGAATATTCAAATGCTTACTACTGATCAGATTTGATGGATTTTCAAAGACATATCCATATAGCAAAAGTCTTCTGAACAACCTTCTCTGTGTGTCCAGAGAAGGGCAACAAAGCTGCTGAGGCGTCTGAAGCACAGTCACAGAATCATCAAGGTTGGAAGAGATCTCTAAGATCATTAAGTCCAACTGTCAGCCTAACACCACCATGCCCACTAAACCACGTCCTGAAGTGTCACATCCACACACTTGAACACCTCCAGGGATGGTGACTCCACCACCTCCCTGGGCAGTGTATTCCAGTTTCCACTCTTTCAGTAAAGATATTTTTCCTAATATACAATCTAAGCATCCCCTGGGACAGCTTGAGGCCATTTCCTCTTGTTCTGTCACTAGTCACATGGAAGAGACCAACACCCACCTCGCTGCAACCTCTCAGGTCTCCTCTCAGTTTCCTCTTATCCAAACTAAACAATCCCAGCTCCCTCAGCCACTCCTCATAAGGCTTATTCTCCAGACCCTCCATCAGCTTCACTGCCCTTCTCTGGCTATGCTCCAGTCCCTCAATGTCCTTTTTAGTGGGAGGCCCAAAACTGAACACAGTATTCAAGGTGCGGCCTCACCAGTGCAGAGGGGCAAAATCACTTCCCTACTCCTACTGGCCACACTATTTCTGACACAAGTCAGGATGCTTTTGGCCTTCTTGGCCACCTAGACACACTGCTGGCTCATGTTCAGTCGGCTGTCAATCAGTACCCCCAGGTCCTTTTCTGCCTGGCAGCATTCTAGCCACTCCTTCCCAAACCTGTAGTGCTGTATAGGGTTATTGTGACCCAAGTGCAGGACCCAGCATATTGACCTCAGCCCATAGATCCAGTCTGTCTAGGTCCCTCTGCAGAGCCATTCTACCCTCAGGCAGATCAACACTCCCACCCAGTTTGGTGTCATCTGCAAACTTACTAAGGATGCACTCAATCCCCTCATCCAGATCATTGATAAAGATGTTAACCAGAACTGGCCGCAAAATTGATCCCTGGGGAACACCACTTGTGACTGGCCACCAACTGGATTTAGTTCCAGTCATCACCACTCTCTATGCTTGGCTGTCCAGCCAGTTTTTAACCCAGTGAAGAGTAAACCTGTCCAAGCCATGAGCTGCCAGTTTCTCTAGGAGGATTCTGTGGGAGACTGTTTCAAAGGCTTTACTAAAGTCCAGGTAGACAACATCCACAGCCTTTCCTTCATCCACTAGTCAGGTCATCTGACCACAGAAGGAAATCAGGTTGGTTAGGCAGGACCTGCCCTTCCTGATCCTATACTGGCTTCGTCTAATCCCCTGTTTGTCCTGCTCATGCCGTATGAGAGCATTCATGATGAACCCACTTCATAATCTTCCGTGGTACCGAGGTCAGGCTGACAGACCTGTAGTTCCCTAAATCCTCCTTCTGGCTCTTCTTGTAGATTGCATCACATTGACGAGCTTCCAGTCACCTGGGACATCCCCAGTTAACCGATAAATGATGGAGAGTGGCTTTGCAGACACTTCTGCTAGCTCCCTCAGTACTCTTGAGTGGATCCCATCTGGCCCCATAGACTTGTGAGTGTCCAAGTGGCATAGCAGGTCACTAACTGCTTCCTCTTCGATTATGGGAGGTTTATTCTGCTCTCAGTCCTTGTCTTCCAGCTCAGGGGGCTGGATATCTTGAAGACAGCTGGTCTGACTATTAAAGACTGAGGCAAACAAGGCATTAAGTACCTCAGCCTTTTCCTTGTTCTTGGTGGAAATGTTTCCCTCTGCATCCACTAAAGGGTGGAGATTCTCCTTCGCTTTCTTTCTGCTATTAATGTACTTGTAAAAACATTTTTTGTTATCTTTTACGACAGTGGCTAGATTGAGTTCTAGCTGGGCTTTTGCTCTCCTAATTTTCTCTCTGCATGACCTGACAAGATCCCTGTACACTTCTTGTGTTGCTGGCCCTTTCTTCCAAAAGTTGTATACTCTCTTATTTTTCCCCAAGTTCCAGCAAAAGCTTCCTGCTCAGCCAGGCCTGTTGCCTTCCCCTCCGGTTCGTCTTATGGCACATGGGGATAGTGTGCTCTTGTGCCTTTAAGACTTTCTTCTTAAAGAAAGTCCACACTTCCTGGACTCCTCTGCTCTTCAGGACTGTTTCCCAAGTGACTGTCTCTACCTGAGACAGTCCTGAAAAGGCCAACGTCTGCCCTCCAGAAGTCCGTCCTCCTTGCTTCACCAAGAATTGAGATCTCTATAATTTCATGGTCACTAAGGCCAAGCCAGCTTCCAACCACCAGTCTTTCTCTCTTTGTGAACAGCAGATCAAGCGAGACACCTCCCCTGGTAGGCTCACTTACCGGTTGTATCAGGAACTTGTCTTCCATGCACCCCAGGAACCTCCTAGACTGTTTCCTCTCTGCTGTGGTGTATTTCCAGCAGACATCTGGTAAGTTGAAGTCTCTCAAAAGAGCAAGGGCTAGTGTTTGTGATACTTCTCCTACCTGCATGTAGAATGCTTCATCTGCCTCTTCATCCTGGTTGGGTGGTCTATAACAGACTCCTAGCAGGATATCAGCCTTGTTAGCCTTCACTCTCATCCTACCCTCATCCTTACAAGCTGTATGAAGAACAGCTGAGGGAACTGGGGTTGTTTAGCCTGGAGAAGAGGAGGCTGAGGGGAGACCTTATTGCCCTCTACAACTACCTGAGAGTATAGTGTGGGCGGTCAGCGTCTTCTTCCAAGCAACAAGCAATAGAGTGAGAGGAAATAGATTAGATAGTAGGAAAAATGTCTTCACTGAAGGGGTTATCAGATATTGGAATGGGCTGCCTAGGGAGGTGGTCTAGTCACCGTCCCTGGAGGGATTTATAAGACAGGTAGATGAGGCGCTTAGAGACATGGTTTAGTGGTGGACAGGTTCTAGTTGGACTTGATGATCTGAAAGATCTTTTCCAATCAAATGATTCTATGATTCTATGAACCTTCTTTCTTAAGAAATTTACTGGATCTCCTTCGAGGATATATTTCAATTATTTACAGAGCCAAAATAATGTATTTTACCTAAGCCTGTTTTAAAAAATTTGAAACATCTTGTCTGAAATGTTCTAGATACAACACCTGAAGCTTATATCTGATAAGGAAAAATTCAGCCTACATGACAAAAGCTGGAAGAGTTTTAAACAACTTATGCAAGGCAGTTGTTCTGAGAGATGGGGGGTGCAGAATTTGTTCTGATGTGTATGGAGAAGAACCTCTGCTTCATGCAGAGCAGTTGGAAGCTTATACATTCTGTGCAATTATCTAAGACAAATGAATTTGGAGAAAATGAACTGCATCCTCAGGAGTGAAATAAGATAGAGCTATTCATTATAGATTAGGTATACATTCCTTGAAAATAGGGTGAAGTGGCTGAAATGTAATGGAATAACCAAATATAAACTGATAGGTACCAATAGGACCAGCCATAATCCCATGTGTGGGGTCTCCAGTCTTCAGGACCAAGATTTACAGTCATTTGAAATACAGTTGTGTACATCATGTGAGCAACCATGCCAAGAAGACCTGAAAAATATGATATAAGAATATTAGAAAATGTAAATTGAGGGCATTCTTCATTGTCAGCTTTTTGCAGTTGACCCTTGAGTTGATACTTTATGAAGTATCTAAACTCTATAAATCACTCAAAAATACTGGACATTATAATCTAAGTGTATTTAGGTGTCATGTATTTGCCAATACAATCACTAATACAGTTCCTTGACACCTTCTCTGCATGCCAAAGGAATCTAGAGGAGCAATGGGACATGTAGCCCACAGATTTTAAAAGGCAACAAGTTGATTTGCTCTCATCTCTGAAAACATCTCCGTTTCCTATCATTCAGTGGCAAGATTTTTCAAAGGCATGCAGTCATATGCCCTTTCCCAGGGTCTTAAATGCAGGCAGATTTATCAGTGCTATGTAGGTGAATGAAAAAGTGATCAAACACTTAATGGCCATTAAAAAGCAATGGCAGTCTAGATGATGAAAGAGGCTTATATTTAATCATTCAATTTTCAAAATTGCTACTAGGCTTCTGCCTAATCCTGAGTATCTGTTTTCCTTTAGCATTTTATTCTCCAGTAGTGAACTTCTCTGTGAACATCTATATTTTTTGCTTCAGCTTCATTTACAAACCCATAAATACACTTGCAGTGTCCCACTGTCTAAAACACATTAGCTTCTCAGAGCAGACGGTCCCCCACCAAACTCACAAGACCCAGTTTGTTAGCTGTTCCTAAATCATGTTGTTACATGAGTTCTCACAAAAATAGCTAGCGTACAGTATCTCTCAGTCTAGGATACATGTCCTTGGGCATAATAAGTTAGGGCGGACAATGACCTGGCTTCAGTCATCACTGGGAAATGGTCTTCTCTGCAATACTGGTAGTGCTTGAAACACCATCAACAGGCAATTAGGAGAGCCCTAACATGTAACACACAGCCAAGAGGCTTCATGCTGCGAAGCATTTGTTAGGTAGCTGGCACCCTGATAGTATATTCCTTAATAAAATCTTTAGAGAGAGTGGTTTGGCTGTTAGAGAATGGATACCAATTGTCTGTCTCTCACCAGCGCAGTGCTATGTCACAGTCATTTCTGAGTTACATGCGTGGCTGTCCTGAATCCTCCAGTCTGTCTGCCTAGAAATGCATATAACTGGAGTGTGAACATGAGCTCCTGTGCTGGAGATCTCCTCTTAGCTCTTATACAAGGATTAAATCCTGACTCTGGCTCAACACTTCAGCAGTGGTTTCAGGGCAATTTGGTGCCTGAGAAATGGTGAAAATTTAACTAATTCACATATCAAAGACAAGCATAGTTGTATATGGGTGCCTGTCAATGTTCTTTTCATCAGAGGCTGCTGAGGGCAACAGTGGCAGTGGCACCAATAATGTGTATTTCATAGCAGTGGAATTAACTAGCAGGGCACATGTATTTAGGAAAAAAAACTCAAAAATTAGAATAATAATTTCTCTAGAGTCAAAAGCTGCATTTGGGACATTATAAACCTACTTACCTATGGTCAGAAAATTTCACATTGTGATTCTTCTTCTACATAACCATGTTCTGCACAAGTTAGAACTTAAATTTTAGGATTTTATTCAGCCTAAGCTAAAGACTGAGGGCACTGAGAAATCAAACACTATCTTGAATGTGTTTTTAAATACAGTAACAGGTTTGGTGTTTTTTTAATTTTTATGCTTTCAATATAGTTAGAATCATGCAGCTACTGTTTCCTGTAGCTGAGTTTTAATTTCCATTTGTCTGCCAGAATTGAAAGCATGTTTGTACAAGAAATTACACCTTCATTACAGATTAGGACAACTAGATTTGTTTTAAATCTACAAAGGATTTATACATAAGTTTAACATCTGAGACAGATGTTCTTCGACTCTCTAATATTTCAAGACATTTTACTAGTGGAAGTAAACAGAATGTCCAGAAAAAGCTTGCTGCTTGCTCTGTAAGCCTCCTTAATACTGTACAGGCCAAAAGCAAATAGAATATGTATAAAAGTGAATACTTATTATTATTGGGAAAGGAAAATGTTGCTAATAGTGGCCAAAACTCCTTAAAGAGTTGAATAAAGCTCACTACTCTTTCTTTGGAAATAGATATGACAGTGGATCATGAGGTTTGGTGAGTTAAGGGAGAAATTAGGCTTTTTTGAGCAGTTAGTGATACTAGTGATAATAGAGACATTTAACTAGTTGGACGTCTCTCAGGAAAGTCATTCAGAAGAAAGGAGATATTCCAGCAGGTTCTCAGGGTTCATAGGAAGCAAAGTTTGGGTACTGCATTCTGGACTACAGGGAGCTGAGATAGCAGTCTTCAACTGCAAAGAGGGAGGAATAATTTGCTCTCTGTTGCAAGTGGATATCCTAAAAGAAATGCTGTAAAAAAATCACAGCAACCAAGGCTTTAGATTAGACATGTAAATTTTCAGAACAGAATGAATTGGAATATATTTCCTAAGAAGGTGACAGAAACTTTTTTGTTTTTGTTTTTGTTTTTTGTGGTTGTGGGTTTTTTTCAGCCTGGGGATTTTCTTAAGATGGGGCTAGATAGCTTTCTGTCAGGAAAGGTTTATGAGAGTTGAGCCAAACTCAGGGCATAGTAATGGGTCCCTAGAAGTTTTGCACTTCCATAAAATTAAGAAAAACTAGACTTTCAGAAGTTACCATCTGGAATATGAATTGTGTTTGTTAAAGTCCTTGCAGGTTTGACCCAGTGTCCACATTTAGCATTGCCCTCTAGGCAGACCATGCAAAAACTGGACTAGAGAAACACTAGAGCAGCAACAGTGTTCAGAGGTCTAGAAATACATGCGAAGCCATGTGGCATGTTTCTCAACCATTTCTTTTGGAAAAAATGAAGATGAGATGTGATAGTTGTCTTCAACTATGCAAAGGCCTCTGCAGAAAGGAAGAAAATAATTTCTTCCTCATGATTATGGTCAGACACTTAATAAATTTGATTTATTTAGCCAACAAAAATTAGATTGGCAAATGGATTAAATGTTTGAGTGGAAAAAGTACGGTAAAAATCTTTAATTCATAAAGAAAGGCACAACAATCACAAATACAAGAATACTAAATCCAGAAACACGAAGATTAGGATCAAAGCCCAAAATTTACAATCCTGAGATTAATTCTTTGCCATCTGCCAGGTGTTTGACTTGCAATTAGATGTTTTTCCAAAATATATGCTTTCACCAACTATAAATCACTTTGGGCTCTAAACAATCCTGACCATATGAAGCACAGTGGCATGTGTTCTGCAAGAAATTATAGCAAATAAACAGTATGATTGCTTCTGGCTCTAAAATTAACAACTCTGTGAAACTCTGTTAATGTTATCCATAATTGCTGTTTTTACTGTAACATTCCTCAGTAACATTTCTATGATATAGACAGAATCACAGAGCACTTCAGGCTGTAAGACACCTTCAGAAGTCTCTGGTTCAAGCTCCTTCTGTTCGACACACAGTCAACACCAAGTCAAGACCAGATTCTTCAGATTGGACTAGGGACTCTGAAGTTACTTCCAAACTGAATTTGGCAAGAATCCTATGATTAAATAATATGCAGAAAATTAAAGACAATTTTAATGATGATTCTCTACTAATAATTATCTACTTATACTTTAATCCCTCTTAAAAGTGCTATTTTAATTTGGCTATTGCTAATTCTATACCTGGAAATTAAAAAAAAAATCAAGTTATTTGGAAGAGTATGTTACTTTTTTATCTTTGACAACCAACCTGACAATGAAATTAAAAATTATAAAATTAAAATAAGTTAAAAATAGTAAAAACTATAAAAATAAAATACAAAACCAATCATAATAGGAAACAATTTAAAATAATATTTTCCATTAAATTTTGCTGCGCCTTGTATGGTTAGTGTCTACATGGGTATTATTACAGTTTTGAAACTCAGACATTGTTATTAAATTTCAGGTGGAAGTCTATCAATGGACGGAATAAATCAAGAACCTTAACTGTACCTGCTAATACGGTGACTACTGCAGAAAAGGCGTTGATCTTTAGCCCATCAATGACGGTACTGTAGTAGCACATTTCTACTGACATAAGAATGGCTCCAATCAGAAGTAAAATGATGTACAGAAGCTCTGCTACAATAGACAGCCATAAAACGCCTGGAAAACCAAATCAATATACTGATGTTGTAAGCAGTCATTTAGTATTTTCACCATTTCTTTCTTCTTTTATTGTTTACACAACATTAAAGTCAAAAGCTGTGAGGATGCTGTTACAACATCTATAGGAAGACTTCGAGGTCAAGGGACTCCCTGAATTATAATTTCCTCTACTAATTTGGCCATTTAGTGGAAGAGCACTTGCA